>NW_017257602.1:0-27095 GCF_001594055.1 Mycetomoellerius zeteki | reverse complement strand
AAAAATAATCTATATATTTAAAATATCTATTATTTCTCCACAAAATATTACTTTAATTTAAATTTATTTTGACATTTATTATATAATAGCGCAACATAACGACGAAAGTCGGCTCGAATCGTATCGGATAGCGACCTCGTTCGAAAATCTCCTTCGCCACGCAAAAAAATCGTGATTATTTGCGTGTGTGTTTACATTCTGTCTCACGAGAATTTGAGACGGCCAGGTACACGCGCCAGGTTCTCGTTGCCAGACGAATTTCAATAAAGGCGAACGCTAAGGGTAATCACGAGAATATTTTGCATCATCTACCGGTCCCAACACACCTGTTTGTGACATTAATATCGCTCAATGAGACCGAGTCCTTGGCTGACGCAAGAAAATCGGAAATTTCACGAGAGCCGTTACACGCAACAACGACAACAACATCGACGTTGTTTTTTGCTCGTCCTGTTTCTGGCACACCGGCCCAGAAAAGTCCAAGACAGGCGGCTAGTCCGCCTTCTAAGCGGAATGTTAAACGCGATAATATTTCATACTGTTAGTTTCACTTCCCACAAAATTAAAAATAACATAACTAATTCTAATATATATAATGTTATAATTTCATACTCAATAATATAAACATAGGTAACATATCCTGGTAAAAAATTTTTTATGTAAGAATATATATAGATATAAGAACATATATATAAATATACAAACATGTATATAAATATATATAATGAAAAATAAAATATGTCCATATATATATAAAATGTCTATTCTTCTTTTATTCGTAAAATTACCATACAGTAATTTTAAGTTCGATATTATATAAGTTTGATATAAGTTCGATATTATATCCCAGAGTTCTGATCGGGGACGACTCGTTATTCCCTGTTGCCTGTGCCTATAATTGCCGCCCAGTGAAAAATGACAATGGAATCAACGTCGAATCGACGTCGATTCGATGATTTCGACGTCGAATCGATGTCGATTCCATTGTCATTTCTCACTGGGCTGTGCCTATTGTGTTTAAGGCTTTAAGCGGGAGCATAAACTCTTGCATAACGCATAAGTCTGGATCTACAATAGGTGTTTTAAGACTTAAGTCATACACTGAAAAAAAAGATTGGCTGCTGCAGCAAATTAGATGGTAAAATATGGCATAGCATTTTTAATTGGTTGTATCAATCAATTTTTGGTTGCGTTAGCCTATCCGCAATGTTAGTATAGGATTTCGATAGGCTAACACAACCAAAAATTGGCTGCTGCAACCAATTAAAAATGCTATGCCATATTTTACCATCTAATTTGCTGCAGCAGCCAATCTTTTTTTCAGTGTAAAAAATTGACCAATTACAGTCGAATCCGAGGGGAATAATCGACTGTGATTCATCCATATCTTATGGCTTAAGGCTTAAAACCCTATTGTAGATCCGGAGTAATACGTAATAAGGCGTAAGAAATTAAACCAATCAGAGTTCTTTATTTCATGGAAAGGAAGGAAACAAAGGACTTTGATTGGTTCATTTTCTTATGCATTACGTATTATGCGTATGCAAGAGTCTGTACTCCCCGCTTTATGGCCATTCTACAATAAGCCATTAGTCATAAATCAGAAGTTAGAAGCTGGAAATCGACGACTGTGATTGGTCAATTTCCAGCTTTTAATTTCTGATTTATGATTAATGGCTTATTGTAGAATGCGTGTTAAACAACACCATGTCCGAAGGTTGAAGAGAACCAAACCTTTTGTATAAAGCTGTGATAAAAGCAGGAGCACATTGTATGGGGGAGGGGATGCAGCGTAGCTAGGAAAATCTAAAGGACATCACGCAGTGGATAGGCTTTAGTTAATAAATAGATATAATTAACATAGCAGAGTAAAATTAATGGTTAGTTTTCTAGACTAGTTTTAATATTGCAAAAAAATACAGCAAAAAAAATTTTATATTGCTTCATATTTATCTACATGAAATATTCATGTAGATGTAAACTTAACATAAATAATACATAATTTGATGTAAACGTAATCTTGAAGTATACAATACAACCTTGCTTTTAGTTGGCATCTACTGAGTTATAGCTCCTATTTTTCTCACGTGTGACTTCAATTATCAGATCCAAATTATCTGCGATAAGAAACGTCTCGTTGGTGCACATGCAAAATATGCAATTTAGATGATACGTGTGATAAAAAAATATTGTCGCTGATAACATATATCTGGCAAAAATTCGATGGAACCTCGCTAGAGATACGCTATAATCGTAATACGAGCGTAAATACGGAAATTCTCTTTTCGTGAAAAGATGCCCTTCAAATTCTGCTTTTGTATTTCCAGAATATATCATATTTCGAGTCTCCGTTATCTCGAATGTAGAAAATTTCAGAGTATTAGTGTTCGGTTAATACACCTAATATTCGAATAAATGAATAAAAAATAAATAAAAATACTCATTCGAATACGCTTCTTTTTTTATTCGTCAAGAAACGAATAAATACTTTTTCATTTCATTTGAATGAATATTTTTTAATATGATTACGAATATTTTCAATTCGTATTCACTTTTACTCTGTATTATCTGCACATAATTTGCAAAGCCTGCAAGTGAAAATAGAAATCTATAAAAACAATGACTACGATTACAGCGTGCGTTTAGACCGCGACCTGTACGATGTACGTCCTTGCTTAACCTAATATAGTATAATAATCTATAATGATAGATTAAACAAAGACATTTTTATTGGGAATAACTAATATATCTCAGAATTTAATGTCCATAGACCACAATGAACGACCAAGATATCTTATAAAATGTTTATAGCATTATATTGTGATATGACCGAAATTATATCGGAATATGTATGGCGCTCTATCAAATAGATATTTATAAATAAAAAATGTATTGCTTTCTAAAATATTTTTCACCTACAATGGTAGAAATCTTGATAGAATAGAATAGAATTTATTACATTTCAGCATTACATAGCCAAGAAGAAAACACAATAAATTCTTATCTCATTCATCCTTCCATATACGCGCTCTTATTTAACTATTTAACTATTTATTTTTTACTTGGCAGAAATCTTAATATCGATGTCGGCGAACTCATGAAATACGTCTGGCAAATTGCGATAATGCATGTGGAATTATGCAAATAAGACTTTGCTATCTTTGCGTCAACTTCTAATTCGTGCCCTCGTGACTCTCATATGGCTTTATTGCATTATTACGTCAACAGCAAGAAATAGATGCATTTATAGACTCTAATACCAACCTTATTCCTGTTAAATTTAGATAGATATTTGTGAGTATTAAAACGTATGATAATCAGATATAATTTATTAAAAAAATATTAATATAATCAATAAAATATTTATTAACAGTTCTTAAAAACTTACAAAATCTCGTATATATAAGATTAAAAAATTGATTAATTTGATGTCATCAATATTTGTATAAAAGATAGATGTTCAACATTATATAATTTGTCTGTTAAGGTATACACTAGCCTGCAAAAAATTGTTTAAACAGTTTTAGCTATTTTTAATATATTTTTGCCTGTTGAACATAAATTCTTTTGAGCACGTCACAATTTTAAGAAAAAGTCGCATTAAAGAAAAAAAAAATGACAATTTTTAGGGTTTTTATGATATTTTGTAGCATTGTGTTTGACAACAAATTTCTTTTCAAAATTGTTAATGCCACGAAAGTATCAATTTTTAGTTTTAAAATGTATTTTATTTCATTTCGAAATGATTTTTCGTTTTTTAAATATAGCAATTTGAAAATAGCCATATTATATTTTCTCAATTTCATATTTCATTTCATAATTTTTAATATAATCCGATTATGTAAGTGCTTTTGGACATTATATCCAAAAGCACTTATTTTTTACATAAAGTGTTAATTTAGAAAAAAATATTTTACAACGTCTCATAAAAATTCTCACAATCGTTATTTTTGCCTCTTTAATTTTTTATTTTTTCCACAATTATGACATGAAAGTCAAATTTGAAAAACGAATGTGTTCAGTACTTAAAAAAGCTACAGGAAATAATAAAGTTCATTCAGACAATAATCCAAATATGTAAATTCGCAGGTATTAGGATATTATTTAGATAACGTTGTATCATGTTGTTATTAAATACAAATTATATATTTCCGTTATTCGACCGAAAATGTGATAAAAAAAACTAAAAAGATTACTGAGAAATGAAACTGAGATCATATATACGAGTTTCCTAATATCAATCAGAAATGTCTGAATATTGACACCGCAAATGATAATGCGGTTAATTGATTCTTATCGGCAAAAGAGACGATATCGCGAATGTCTAAACAGTCACGCGCGTTCACGTGATGGAAATTTTCTGGAAACAAACCTAATTATCTATCGAAAATCCCTCCATGCAAAAAATAGAATATCTTATTACTTTTATCATACATATCTTGTTACAAGAGAGTTTTTTTGCATCTTATTATCCTATCCAATTCAACAAGTCACGTCTTTTGTCGGCAAAAAGCGATTCGCGTAAATTCGTATAAATTAGAGAATATATTTTCTTGTCATTTCTTCTTCCGTCATGATCGACGTAAATACAAGAATTTTTCTTAATACAAACATCTGCGATAACAAACCTTTATTTACTTGTTAATTCTCATTACTGCTATTTTGCAAGTTATCAAGTTTCTAAACTCTCGATAAAAAATATAATTACATAATAATTTTCAATGTACATACTGAATCAATTATTCTATGGTATTAATTCGTTAAATGTTATTGAATATTTTTATTCATATTTTATCTTTAATGCCAACACAGAATGTCGTCCAGTATTCCAATACAACACTTTGATACAATTAAGTATCAAAGATCATATGAAACAAATCTTTATTTTAATACTGCTACATTAATAATCTCTCTCTCTCTCTCTCTCTCTCTCTCTCTCTCTCTCTCTCTCTCTCTCTCGATCTTATAAAAATGTAATAATATCCAACTTAAAGTTTAAAACGTCAACCCGCGTACTTAAATTGATTCTTTGAAATTCTAGAAAAAAAAACTGTACCTTTATAATTGTTCGTTGTTTTATGGAAATATAAGTTGCACGCCTTATCGGCTCAGCGAACCTATCAGGCATTTCATGTTCACGTGGGCCTACGTGTCCCTGAGCTGTATGTGCCTCTCGAGAAGGACATAATACGTGCCTCTCGAGAGCGGCGCGACGTGCCTCTCAAGAATGACACGTCATCAATTTTTTCATATCACACATGGTATATAATTCTTCCCCATCATCATTATCTTAGTCAACTCGAACCGCGACCTTCCCCACAGAATTTTAATTTGCTCCCATGTATCCTCGTTTTTATATTTAAAAAATCCGTTCTTTCGTTCAAAAATAGCCGTACGATTCTTCTATTTTGCAGTTTTTCTTGGAAAAGGTAATGCCAATTTTGTACCGCCAATATACAAACTCGTGCATAATTCTTTAGTTTGTTAACACTGAAGATATTACGAATAAACATTTTGCTAATTAATTACGACAAACAATATAAAAATCGAAGAATTTAATAATTCATGACCTCTGTATTTGTATAGGAAGGTAATTTTTCTTTTAAAATAATTGAACTTTTTTTAGAATTTAGGATTGTTTCTTCAAGCCGCTAAATTATTTATATCGACTAATACTTGCAAAATTATCAATTATAAAGAAAAACGTAAAAGGAAAGAAGGATAATATTACTCATAATGATTTACGAAAGTATACAATTTATTTAATTGTAGAAAAACTTTTATACAGTTTAACGATACACTGAAGTCTTATATCGCCAAGTGAAGTTCCTTCGCTTGACTGTGATACAAATACATATACATATATACATGTTCCAGGAGCGAACGCAATATTTTACAAATTACCATATAAATTACCATTACGATAACCATGATTTGTCCCTTCAAATACATAAAACGTAATAAACTCTCGAAGAAAAAAATAATATTTTAAATAGCTCATAAAAGATGTAAAAAATGGTAATTGTAATTTTTAAAAATCAACAGAATCGATCAACATGAGATGATAATCTGCATGACATTGTTTATTGCATCCGCTCCTACGTTATCCATATTCAATATGCACAACTAGTTTCGTTTAGTGTGATCATAATCTTAGAATCCTGTACATAACCGTTATATACATAAATCAATAATGTCTCATAAATAAATATTCTTTCTTTCTGTCTCTCGGTCAACGCGCTCGAACTTGATGCTAAAGAGTTCCGTTCACGGGGAACAGCTATATAGTAGGCAAAACAATAGGAAAATCTAAAACGGGTTGAAAGAATATCTGAGAAAAAGTATCGCTTTAATATCTTTCGAATAACTTTTAGATTTCTACATTGTCTATAAAAAATCTCCGACCAGCGAAGAATCGATTGATTTTAAACGGTATCCTTAGAAATAGGGTTCTCATGTTCCATGTGTGGCGTTAAATGCTGTTCGTTCAATTTGTTTAACGCAGTTAAACTCACGTTCCATATTGTTCCATACTGAAAAGCGTGCGATTGCATTTAGCACTGAATGCACGCTACGAGTCCGACTCTCCGTAAGTGACTCGTAAGATAGCAGAACTCTCGAGTGAACGACACACTAATCTTCACGTGTCACAGATCACAGACACATTTAGGTACTTGGTTTGCGGACGACACCAAAACCTCTATGCGATGGACCAATCGTCGTCTCGTGTCTTCACTCCACCCTTTATGGCTTATTCTGTTTTTCTCCCCGCTTAGCTCAATTTGCTCCACTTTTCTTCTAATAGTCTCATTTTGAAACATCAAAATCCACTTCTTAATACACCTTCCAATTGATCGAGGTTCGCTATCGTATTTTTCTATCAAATTAACATCACTCCATCAGGATGAATCGAAATTAATTTTTTATATCTTAAATACAATTTTTAAAATGTTGGATGCTTTAATTTTCGTTTTTAACATTGCCTCAATTAATTAGATCAGTCTAGTTTTCTTTTCATACTGTTCTTCATCTTCAAATGCCAGAAGCGATCCAATTCGACTCTGAAGTCTAAGGCACACACGTGATTGACAAAGTACGACTCTCAAGCGATTTCGAAAGTCGCGAGTGCGTTCTTCAAGCCGCCAGCTGAGGAGGTACCAGCTGTTGAACGGGTCGCGTCAGTCGTGGCGCCAACACCGGCAGCAAACTCACCCTCAGCGGCGTCGGGGCCATCTGGGATGCGACGATCTGACCGTTCGAGGAAGATGACGTGGAGGACTTGTCCCTGGCGTGACGTTTCACGTGCTTCGCCAGGTGATCGCTCCTCATGAATCGCCTCTGGCAGACGGCACAGGCGAACTTCTTCTCGCCGGTATGCGTGCGCTTGTGCCGCGACAGTTCGTCGCTGCGTGAGAAACGACGGTTGCAATCCTCGTACGGGCACGGAAACGGTCGCTCGCCGGTATGGGTGCGGGTATGGGCCTTCAGGTGTGACGACTTGAAGTAGTTCTTGCCACAGCCCGGGTACTCGCACTCGTAAACGCGGCGCCGTGTCTCCGCAACACCTGTACTCGTCGTCGTGGTCGTGGCAGTGGTGATAGTCGGTGCTGCGCTTGCGACTAACAGAAGGGGCGTCCGTGGGAGGACCAAAGGTGAACCCAACAAGCCAGCTACCACAATGGGAGTGGGTTTGGGCGCCAGGGGTTGCAATTTCGGTAATTGTTGCTGCTGTTGAGGTTGATATTGTTGCTGTTGCTGCTGACAGCTTTCGCGATCGGTATTCTTGCTGTTCACGATGATTTCTTCCTTGCGCAAGCTCATCTTGAACTTCAGGCTGCGCAGCACGTTCTCCACCGGTCTCGTTACGTTCGCTCGCACGTTCGCCTGCGAACTGGTCGACTGTCGCGCGGGCGAATCACGTGGTACCAATCGGCCGCAGGTCGCGGGGCAACCAGCGAGATTAGCCGGGCTGCAGGTACCGTCCCGATTGGCGCGCATTATTACCGAAACCCGGGCTGGCTCTGGGCTTGGCGGAGGCGTACCGTCTAGCAGCAGCTGAAACAATAAAAAGCTTTGTATTCAAGCAGTTCGGAGAAATTATGAAGGCTACATCCCAGACAGCACAGAATATTTTTATGTAATAAATATTTATTATTTATTTTTTTAAGTATTACATAAATATTTTATACATATTTTATATAAAACATTATTCGAAATATTATTAAAAGATTTAGAATAAATATTTCATAATGTTTATAATAAATGTTTGTAATCTATGCAATCTAACCACAAAAATATTTACAAAATATTTAAAGGCTTAAAATAAGCCTTATAAATATTTATAAATATTTTGTAAATATTATATAAATATTGTGTGCTGTCTGAGGTTGTAGTTTTATTCTGAAAGATATTCCTTTACGCTCGATGAAGAAACAAAAACAAACCCTAAATTTATTCAGTATAGCGAGTTTATGCAAAAGGATAAATACAACTGTGTATCTCAATGTCCGATTTATAAGCAAATTCGAAACATTCCGTAACGCATTGAATAATAGATAGTCTAGAAGAAATAATTTGAAACTATTATAGCAATTATAGATAGATATACTGAAAAATGCTAAATATATATATGTATCGTCTTATCAGATCGTAATAGCTGTGTTCAGCAGAGAAAACAGCTTTACAACTGTTGTAAAATTTGTCAGTATGATTTGTTTATACATTTAGATCCAATGAGAAAAACTAAGGATAAAACTAATCATATGAAGAATTTTACATCAGTTGCAAAGTTGTTTTCTCTGCTAAATGCAGCCAATATCACAAGCTATTTATCAACAAGGAACCGATATAGCAGTCAGCATTTTTGTCGTAAATATCGTCGAAAGGTACAACTACTCGAATGATAAAAAGATGAAAAGATCAATGAAACGGTGCGCATTCAAACGGAGTCATATTACAACAACTCTAATCCGCTCTCTATTCCAGTCGATTAAAACGAGCCAATAAATAGAAGAGAAACTAAGAAAAAAGGAAGAGAATAAACTAAAAAGAGAGACTCAGCCAACGACAATCATTCATGGAAAGTTTGATTCGTATTCCCAATGTGTCGAATATTTCGGAACAGCAAAAGAATTTTCATAGAATGTTTAAATATTAATGAAATATTCGGAATATTATATGAACATTTTCTTGTATATATTATACTCATCCGTAAGTAGTACGCATCTTCACCAACAGAGAACCGCGGCGAAAATGAATCACATTTCACTTGAAGTGAAGTGAGTCCTAAAAATTGGGCTTCATGGTGAAAGTAAAAAAAAATGTGTTTCTGTATAATTTTATTTAAAAATTTATTCGAGGCCCTCCGGACCTAAAATTTTTAGGAAAATTATAATTTTGCGGAATATATATGGGATATTCTCCGAATATGTAACGTTGTATAAATAATGAAATATTTAGCAACTTGAATATTGCTCTTACATTCTCAAAATATTTCGGGATATTCCGGAATATCCTTGGTATATTATTTTGAGGATTTTAGAAACATCTTACGAATATTTCAGAAATATTTAGCGTTAACTGAGTGAGAGAGAGAGAGAGAGAGAGAGAGAGAGAGGCAGAGGAAAACATAGCTATCTCTCGATAAGGCATTCTGCTTTATTTACCTTTGCCAGCTCGCATTGCTCGACGCACCGCCGCTTTCGGGGTGGCTCATCTTCCTCCGAGTCGGAGGGCTGAGGGGTAGGCGGTAGAACGGGATGGGAACCCGCGTTCTCTTCATCTTTCCGTTTGGATCTTGTCGACTGATCCGAAAGCTTCTCCCCTAACAGAGCCGCAACGCTGAACGATAATTGTAGTGGTTCCATCTGCTAAACAAAAGAAAGTATAAGAGCATAATTTCGTCAAAGAGATTCATCGTGTAAATGCCTGCTGAATGAAATTATCTAGTCCAAGACACGTAAGATATTAAAATAAAGTATACGAAGTCAGGATTTTATTTTTGTAAAAAAATATGTTCCCAATATGTCAAGTAACAGTAATACGCAATTATAATATACACGTATAAAGTAAATGCGATTAAAGAGTAAAATAAATGAATACTTCTATTTTTCTAACTCTCTTTGAAAGATAATTGAGGGCGCATGCTCTTAATATAAACATTATTTATTGATAAATATTAAATTTCTATATAAATATTTTATTTATTCCTTTTGTTTTATCTCATCTTATTATATTAGTCTTATTTCATAATTCTTTTGTTTTTTAGAAACAGTATCGATAAGCAATCAATCATCAAACAGAAAATAAAATTTAATTTTGAGATAACTTCAGATTAAACTTTAATAAAATTTAAAAGTTAATGTGAGATATTAAAAAATCAAATTTGTATTAATGAAATCAATTTCGAATACAAAATAGTATATAAAACTTATTTAATTTCATAATTATCCTGATATCATGAATAAAAATTATTATTTTACCATAAATGTAACGATTCACTATCACAAAATAACGAGAAAACTAACACTGTAGAAGCGAAGACGTTCGAGTTTCGCGGGCAACGGCGGGCGATGTTATGGCGGTATATTTAATTCGCTGCCACTTACATGTTTCAACTGGGGCGAGGCCGGTGGGGAAAGAGGCGCCTGATTCGTATCCATATTCACGCAGAGAACGAGGAACACGATTCGTGACTCGAGATAAGAAAAAAAAAATGAGAACCAGAAACCACTGTTTCCCAAGTCAAAAAGCAAAACGGGAGAAACGAGAAAGAACGGAGAACGCGCGCGCGCGCGCGCACGCCGAACCCTCGTCGAGATAAACTGGAGCGACGAGTATAGTACGCGTGCGAACCAGCGGGTGTCTCGCGATGCAATAAGGCTCTCTCAGGTCGAGGCGCCTGGCTATGGGACGCGCCGACCCGCGGCCGTTGCGTGTGTACGTGCGCGATCACGCGGCGCGCGCGGGCGCGACCAATCGCGGCGAGGGGCTCGCCGGCGGCCGGCCAATCGGCGCCGTCCGGTCAGCTCGTGGCCGCGTGATCGCGGGCGTGCTGTTCACGTGCTCCCAGTCTGACTTGTCCCGACTCGGGCCGTGATCGTGACGTCAGCGCGCGTGGCGAGCACGGTCGATACGTCATGGCGCGCCCCGCGAGCGTCATGCCTCTGCGCCCATCCCCCTCCCTCCCTCGCACCCTCGCCGTTTTAATGTTGTGTACGTCTTTCACTCTGTCGGGTCCACGATTCTCGTCTCTCTCCGTTCGCATATAGGCCGTGAACGGCCTCGTCTCTTCGTTTCTACGAATCTCTTCGTCCTTCGCTACAAACTCACTTCTCTTTCTCTCTCTCTCTCTGTTTTGCTTTATCCCTTCCTTCAACTTTCTCGTTGTTTCTTATTTTATGCGAACGCAATGACCTGCGTCCTAAGCAATAAAGATCCGCACATTTTTCCTCGTACCATTATAGCTGATATATTTTTTGTAAAATTACATAACTGTTAGATTTATATTTCGTTTCTCAGTCGAACAGACGCAATTTCGAAGCATCGATATAATTAGTGCTCTTATTTTTTTCTCCTCTTTTTATTTATCTTCTTTTTCGTTTCAGTCTTATTCTACTAGAGACGCATAAGAAAACTAACCGAATCGAAATTAATCACATTCAATTTTTTAGAGAGAGAAAGCAGATTCCATAGATTAAGTAATTCTGAGTTATAAATATTATACTTGTCTAATAATTAGACGATTATCGTTGGAATTTCTTTCGTATGTGCTCTCAATCTTTTTTTAGAAAACATTGGATGTGATAATCTAGAAGTCTAGATAATTCGATAAATGTGATTGTTTATTCAATGTATAAGAATAAAAAAAAATATTGGAAACAAATAATATCGATTATATATTTTGTATAATCTTTAGTCACCTTTCAACTAAAGTTTCTCTTCCTCGCTTACGTGGACAAATTATTTAAAAAAAAAAAAAAGCGCTCTGTACTCGTACATTACCGCGTTGCTTATAACATGACCTAATCCGTAGCGACAAACCCGCATCCGGAGTAATCGGCAACGAGCGCCGGAAGGAGCCCGCACAAGCCTTTTCGGATTGACGATCCATGGAGGCAACCGATACCTTGAAGCGAACACTTTGTTCCACGCTACTCGCGTCAAAACAATGACGCATCGGAAAGTCAAATGTAGAAATATATGTACTTCGCATCTCTCGAATGCCGTTGCGGTGGAAAGCTTACAATAAGTGATTTTTTTAAACGTTAACCAAGTAGATGTATTAGAAAAATGTATAAATATATTTATATAAATATATTAGAAAAAAATTTCGATATTCTTACTTCAATATATCTTTCGAGCCGAAAGCTGTATTGCAGTTTCGACATTGTTTATCAATTTACTATTGGCAGGATAAAAATGGAAATTCGTGTGAGATAGCGAAATTAGTATTCATCGAATGATGAATAATGTGTAATGTACGTAACAACCGCGAGATAAATCGCTTCGTCGGTTGATGTTGTCTTCGTCCTTCCTTCGACGATAACAGATTCGATGGACGCGTGTTGTTGATTATTACATCGGATGCGTTCAACAATTGGTGGCGTGATTTTTCGTTACCGAATGAGTCAATTTGCAAAATACACATTTTTTCCGAAAACTACTCGAGCAGAACAAAAAAATCACGATGACTTGCTTAATTTAGATTAGATTAGACAGATTATATTCAGAAGATATTACCGAATGAAGCAATACTTTGCATGCCTATGTTAGTTACATGACATCAAAATAGCTTCAAAATGATTATCAAAAGGCATGTTTTGATCGATCACGATTAATTTCAACATCATTTTGAGTTAAAGTTTCATAATTGTGTACACATTGTAACAAAACTTGTAAATCTTTCCTCTACAATTTTTCTTTTTTTTTTATTTAAGTGGAAAGCGAAGACACAATTAATAAAAAGAGTACTTGAAAAATTCGAAAAAACCGAGATGATTCCTGGTTACGAGGAACTAACGAGGAACGCTTCTTGGTGACGATTGTGTTAAATATATCGGCCGCCCACTTCACAGAATGGTTAATTCCATTCTCTCGTCAGGTCGGGCTTGTTTTCAATTCGTGCCGAACGCAATAGATTCGGATCCGCGAATACAATTTACTTAATTTAGATTAGATTAAACAGATTATATTCAGAAGATATTGCCGAATGAAGCAATACTTTGCATGTCTATATTAATTACATTAAGTAACTATACTGACTTTTCATTATTTCTAAAATTTTACAGAAATTCTTCACATACATACATGTTTCGGCAAAAACCACGATCTGTTGTTTCAATAAGCTTAGCAAACTGCTATACACTCTAAAAAAATGTCCCAGACAACACACAATATTTACAAAATATTTATAAATATTTGTAAGATTTATTTTAAATATTTTGTAAATATATTTTTGTGGTCTCTTAGATAAACATTTATTATAAATAATATGAAATATTTATTGTAAATGTTATAGTAAAATGCTATGAAAATATTTAATGAGACATTAATAATATTCAAGTAAAAAATACTTTTTAGAAATATTTATTTACATTTATCATAAATATTACGTAAAATATTTGGGTCTATATTTTAATAATATTTCGAATAAAGCTTTATATAAAATATGTATGAAATATCTATATAACATTTCAAAAAATGAATATTAATAAATATTTATCATAAATATTCTGTGCTGTAGATTTAACATCATGCGTCCACATAATTCTCACCGTGTTGGTCAATATTGACACCAACATGGTATAGATTTAAAATCCCTGGTATTAATATTAACACCAACACGCTGAGAATTATATTGACACCTCATTGTGTTAAATCCATACCATATTTTTTAGAGTGTGCAGACGATTGTCGCACAAATAATATCGAGTGCACTTCGATTTATTGATATTTTTATCAAAATTAATTGCCCTTAAGGTGATGGTATTCAATGGGTAAACCGATACAGACTCGCGCCTCGTCGCAAATTAAACCGTTCGTTTATTTCTATTTCAAAAACCCATGTATCTCGTTATTATTTATCATTATTACGTTTCTGCGCGACGACCACGAATCAGCCGTCGTGCTCGTGATCGTCGATCGCGTGGCGGAGGCCTCGACGGCTATCTGCGAGTTAAACAACTCGCTGGCGCGCAAAAGTGTCGTTGATCTTGTTGTGAAGGCGAATAATAAGGGTATCGGGCAGCGCAAGAACACGACCGATCCTCATGATTGCCGAAACTTCTGCAAAGTCCTATAATAGACGACGATTATAAGTTATTGAGATTTTACAGAGCACGAAGATCGAGCATCGGTAAAGTTGATATGCGAAAGAATTCTATATCAATATTATTGTATTATTTGTTACAATAATATAATTTATTGTTGTCGCAAGTAGATAAAGAAAGTGGATAAAACAAATAGATAGACAGTTTTATTTATCACGCGATCTAAGATAACATTCTCTCAAGCTGAAAACACTCATATCAATAAAAATATAAAAGAATAAATACAATAATAAAAAACAGGTTACAAAATAATATGAAAAATAAATGTATACGTATAAATGAAAAGATAACTTCGGTTATATATATTTATAATAGTAGTCAAAAAAAGTAGGAAAAGTAATCGTAATTTACGTTTCTGTTATATGCCTTTATATTAATACTGTGCGATTTCAGTTTTTTACTGTTAATATTAACGGAATTATTGTGAATCGATTTGTCAATAAAGTAACTTGCACAAAAGACTTTTGGTTATTTTGTGATACATAAGTATAGAAAAACAGTAAGAGATGGAGTATTGTAAAATATCAATGTGTAATTGTTGTATTTTTTGTTTAATTTAATGCATACAAGGCTGGGCATGTATTCGAAATACTTTTACAATTGAAAAACGTTTGTAAGACAATTATATTTTAATTATATTTTGTATTTTGTATGTAATTGGAGCGTATAAAAGTATTTTGTATTTTGTATTTCAAATACTAAGAGAGAGAGAGAGAGAGAGAGAGAGTTTGACAATCAATCTCATTATTTGAATTAAAAAATTTGAACGAAAAACTTTCAATCTTTTGATTTTAAATACAAAATACATAATACTTTCACGTGCTCCACTGAAATATAAAATACAAAATACACTTGTATTAGCAATACTGCGTTTTAAATAAAATGATTTCAAATACATGCTCAGCTTGTATGTTCATCTATTTGGGATATACAGCATTTTAGCGCAAGGGATTTATACCGAAAGCACACAAAATGCGCAGATTGGATTCAGTGCATTAAATACGAGTACAATAGATTATATGAATACAATACGTCATATGAATGTGTCTGCCTTATATAATAATATTTAATTGTAATATATGCAAAAGATTAGAATTATTATCCATTATTTCGTATACATTTAGCATTCTTATTCCCTAATAAAGTTTGCAAACACATTTTATAAATTACAGTATCATTTTACGTCTTTATAAGCATTATTTGTAAATTTTTTATGAGTCGTATATCCCATTCTTATGGATATATATATATATATATACCCTATTTTGCATATAAACTTATCACGCTTAAATTGAAAATCACAAAAAATAGCCTGAGGCTTTAATTTCATAAAAGTTAAGTATAATGGAGTAGATTAAGCACGTCTCATAAGATACTAACACTTGAATTCTCAATCAATTCAATTCTTAATCAATCCAGTTTGCGAGAAATCGTATAAATAAAGAGATAAATGATAAGTAGATAAAGTCTTATTACACAAGTATGATACCGAGATTCGAAATGCGAGCGAAATAAAATGGCGCACGAAAAATGAATGTTTTTCCCCTTTTTTAATTTTCTAATTATCGATGATTATTCATTGCGTGCGTTTTGGACTATGCAACATTTTAGTCGCATATACATTTTTGAATGCATTTAATATACCTGGTTTCATTTTTTTTTTTCTATTTTTGTTGCAATTATCACGACGGACGGGAATCCAACTTTGAGCGCTGAAAATCCCGCGCGTTTCATTGAGGCACGCCCGTGCAGTCACGCGCGTTTCCGTTGACATGGTGTCGCAATAAATAATTTACGAGACGATTAACACTCTTTAGACGCGATGTCTGTTCGAGACCTGCGAGACGCAAACGACCGCTATTTAACGGGGCGAAGGTGAATCGTGTGCGTCAGGGCGATTTTTAGGGTCGCTTTAATTGAAAGGAGGAATGAGGGAAAGAATCGATGGCTGGTCCACAGATAAACATGTTAGTAGGTCAATGTAGCGAGAAACTCACGTACGTACTGGTACGTACTTAAGGGGAGAAACTCATGTAAATAACTAAAAATTCATCAATTTTCGGGAATTTATTGTGAAGAATATATTGAATCAATCTTTTTGAAACTTTTAGTATACTTTATTATGTAATTATAGATTTGAAAAAATTTTTTATTTTTATAATATGTATTTAAATATTAACGTTACGAGAATGTATGTCCAACCATTAAAAAAAAGTACTTCGCGCCGTGGAGTGTAGGGATCACTATTGTTTTTATCTGAAATCAAAAATTCAAAATGGAAACGTTAGTTAATGAATATATACGTTTAACATGAACCTATTTTTAAGTTAAAAAAGGCAAAATAAAGAAATAGTGATGTTCCAAAAAAAAGATGCGTTTTAAGATAAATACTAAAAAAAAATAATTGTTTATTTCAAAAACATTTATGTAAAAATACGTTCATGCTGTGAAGATGTTATATGTGTACGCAAGGAGAAGTTCGTTATTTAAAAATTGTTTGAGCTACATTCCACACCGCTCGAAAATTATCGTTTCGAGAAAAACGCGTTTAAATTTTTCGATACAGAAAAATAACATTTTTTTGGAAACTTACAGCTGTTTTATGCTAATTTGCAATGCCAGGTCTGTATATTAATCCTTCTTCTTCCTCAAAATGGAGTAATAAAGCCGCTTGTGTTGCTCTTTTCGACCAGTTAGGAACTGATAGGAAGGGTGACGCCTTCCTGTTTATACCTCCGAGTACACAGCGCGCTTCCGCGCCGCCATTAATAGCTGCTTTAATTTTCGAATTTAATTCTACGGCTTTGACATTTTGTTCTATATGTTACATACTATTGATTTATGAAAAAAAAAATAATTTCGATTTTTTTTCAACCTTCTAAATGAGTTTCCTCCCTTAATACATAATACCGAAATCGCGTTACAATGACATAGGAATGAAAATCGAACCTTAACTTGGAAGTTCATATTGATGTTTTAATCTTCTATAATATTTATAACTTATTCATTGTTTTGTTGAAGCAGTCTCTTTCTTTAGAAGCTTTTTTAGAAGAGATATTATTAGTCGTGATGTCTCATGCTAAAATAAAAAATAATCTTGAAGTTGTATGTATCTGTGTATATATATGTTCAGTTTTGGAACAATTTCAACCAGCTATGGAGAAAAAAACCCATATTTATCAAATAAGCTATATACTACTGATTGAGAAAAAGATACACCAAAAATTATCTGTGACATAATGTTTATTTTATTAAAATAAATTCTTATTTAAATATAGCGAAATAAAATTTTATTCCTAGCAAATAAATCATTAATTTTATTTTTTACAATTAACGAGATATCTTTCACAAAAATTTATTTTGTCATCATGTTCAAATTTTTTTATAACCAATAAATATCGAAGAAATTGGAAAATGTCACGTATAATTTATTTGCGAATATACATTTACCTGCGATTTGTTTCTTAGCGTACAAGGATTGTTACTTCATCATTAATCATGTATGTTTATTTTCTTTACCACAATAATTTTAAATTTATTTTATTCGAAACTAACATTATCTTATTTATTTTATTTGCATTTTCAGCGCTTTATTTATCCTTAGTCATTACATAATTATAAGAATTAATTCCGATTAGTATACATATACATAGGTCATCTCGCTTATCGGACTAACGTCACAATAAAACACTTTTTGTGAAATTTTTCTTGACACACGAGGATTGCATAAAGTGACATTATAAATGGTAAGATTACACAGATAGATCTTTCTGCACACGAAAACAATTATGTCGTATTAATAGCATTAACTAACAACATTAATTAAAAATAATCTAAATTTAATTACAGCAATAATGAAACAAATCATGCTTTTGTTTTAATAAAATGCCATTTGTTTAATAACAATTAAACAAATAAAATTGCTTAATAATAATTAAACAAGTAGCATTTAATTATAACTAAATATTTAATTATAATTAATAATACCGTTATCAACCCTTAATATATAAAATTGGGTTATTCCTATTCTTATCGTTTTTTTCTTGAAATATTATAAACATCTGATTAAACTGATTTACGTTCTTTTCCTAAAAAAAACTTTGGCATTTAGAAAACAAGTTTTGTGCCTTATCGGCTCCCATTCTCACGTATCCTGCGACGAGAATATTTTAAAAATTCACATAGGTCAAGATTTATCGTATATAGAGTGAACTTTTTTTACAGTTGAAAAATTTGTATTTTTTCTTTATTTTTAATTAATTTTGTTTATGTTGCAAGAATTTCACAAATTATTAAAAAAATGAAAACAAAACAATTTTTTTGCGCAAAATATTATAAATAATATTCAAAGAATGTAATAAATAAAAATAAAAAATATTCAAATAAAAATTCAAAAATGTTTTTTTCTAATTAGTTGTAACTTTTTTCTAACGCAATATCAATAATGAAATGCATTGTTTAAAATGATAATGTAATAAACGCTCAATTTATATCTATTTATGCACTGTAAAAAAAATGTTATTTTCAGGTTACTCAATAACTAAGCTTTTTAAACAATCGACACTTAAACTATTTCTTTTTTTTTGTAGTTTGGAATGTCAACTTTAAGATATTGAAACATATTTTTCCGTTAAATATTTCTGTTTCAGAGTTTTGCATTTTTGTAAAAAAAAGTTCAAAAATGTGAAATCTAACTCGAAAAAAGAATGAAAATTTGCCATTCATATTTAGGAGTGCAACTTTTCACTCTTTTTCAATAGTGGTAGTATTTTAACTATTTTGAAGTGAGATGTCATTCCAAGAAATATAGAATATAAAGTTATTTATCAAAGCGCATATGCATTTTCTACGTATATAAGCTCGATAAGCGTCTAATTCACGCGTAAGGCTACATTAACAGCCCCACGTGAACGTCGCGTTGCGATATGCCGCGTTTGTTTTCCCGTGGCAAGGCAAAGCGCGTGCAATCCAGTGCAATCGCCACAAAGAATTCTAAACTAAAGTCACTCACAGCACGGAGCAGAGCACGCGTGGATGCTCGCGTTAGGCCGGAATCAAACTACGCATCGAAGATTGAGATTGAAGATTGAAAAATTCAAATTTGACCAATCAAAACAATAGGAGCTAAAATTCCTTTGTCTTCTTTGGTCAAATTTTAATCTTCAATCTTCAATCTCAATCTTCAATGCGTAAGGTCGGACTCAAACTACGCATTGAAGATTGAGATTGAAGATTGATTACTTTTCAAACAAGCATGCGAAATACTTAGAATGATGTAGACTAATAGCCATTCTACAATGTGCTCGTTGTTTCCTGTTTCTTGCTGTTTGTTTCTATTTGTCTCTTGCCTTTTGGTCAAAAAAGGCAAGAGACAAACAGCAAGAAACAGGAAACAAAGAACACATTGTAGAATGGCTTTGCCGCTTCTAAAATAACATGCATATTTTTGGAGATTTGCGTATTTTTGGAAAAGATGCGTTTTTTTTTTTTTTAGGAGACGAATATGTAATTTCATTTGCAATTTACGATTACAGTTCACGGATCGTGAAGTGGAACACGTGTACAGTCCAAATTTAAACGAGATTTCGTGGCTTTTGTCAGCTTCTGCACACTGAACCACTACTTGCCAGCACGCGAATACTTTTCGAATCGCACGTGCGGCAATTATTCAAATTCGATAGACCACAAAGCGCCATCTCTGAGAGTCTCAAACGATTGGATTAAAGACTGCGGATGAAGTCTTCTATCTAGCAATGACTAGCATTCCGTTACGAACTGTTGGCGAGATCACTTGGAAAAGGTAAGTGTATTTTATTTAATTTTTTAAGTAAATTTTTTAATTTTAGTTAATTTAAATTTGTTTTTATTTGAAGGATTTTATGATGTATTCGAATATAGTTACACTTCGATAATTGAAAATAATCTTAATAAATATTATTATAAAGTTAAAAAACTATGAATAATCCCACTCAATTATGATATCATTATATTATACATATGACATTTTTTCCTATTTTCATTTATATTCGTAATAGTTAATTGGCTGGAAAAGACTTAGAGATCAAATCAAATTTTAATTGGAAAGTTTTAGGAACATGTAGAATTCAATTGGAATTAATATATGATGAAAAGTACGTAAAGAATATAATTAATAATATAATTTAAGAATATAATATTATCGGAAGTAAATATCAACGCTTGCAACTTCGTATTGATTTTAATTTAATTTAATTATTTGATGCAAATTTAAGGATCGATGAAGATAAATCTAAATAAGAGAATTCCTATATTCGGTTAAAGCGGATCTTATTGCTTAAATTTAAATATTATAGCTGAGATATCTCATACTCAGGAGACCAAAATAGTAATATCATTTATTAAATTGACAAACAATTTAATAATTTTTGATAAAAATAAACATCTTTTTAAGAATATTAATAATTAGAGATTAACGAAAATCTTAAATCTACAATTTTATTGCAAAAAATATTGCCTCAACCAGAGTTTGAACGTAAAACTGCCGACTTTCCAGAGCGAGCGTGATATCGATTTATCATAGTATATCGATTTGTTGTTAACAAAATCTTAATAAAAAAAATATTAAAAGTGGAATAGAGAATGCGTCATTGAAGCAATCAATCAGCGCTATTCCGAATCTCTATTCCGCAGTCTTTTTCCGCATCATGCGATTTCACCCTAAGACGTATCGTAAGAATCAGCCAATCACAGTTGAGAATTCTTTTGAACCCTTAATTCTAATTGGCTGATTCTTACGGTACGTCTTATGATTACTGTTACGGAAGATTTTTCTTTAAAATTGTGATTTCAGTGTATCGTCAAAGTTTGATTATTAACAGAGATGATAAATACAGAGAAAAAATTGTAATTTTTCGGCAATATATAAAATATTATAGCTTTACAAGTATACATATTTATTGAGTATTTTATGGAGCATTTTATGGAGCATTTATGTAATAAAAAAATCATGAATTTAATAATGTATTAGCCAAATATTTATGTTAATAATAGCAAATTTATATCAATTGTCGATAATGTCAATGTTCTTCAATTACCTCCTCTTATTATTAAGCGTTATTTGAAAAAGATTCAATGTAGTACGGCAAGAAAACAGATATAATAGATTCGACCGATATTTTATATTGTCAGTACTAAAAATTTATATATTTAAAATAAGCCTTATAAATATTTATAAATATCTTACAAATATTTTATAAATATTGTGTGTTGTCTGGGACATATATACATATATATTTTTTTTAAATTAAAAAATTTATATATTTATAGCATACACATTATGTGTACTATAAATTTTCAACATTGACAGTGAATACAGAAAACGTAGCCAAGAAACTTAAAAAATATATATATATGTCTCAGACAATACACAATATTTATAAAATATTTATAAGATATTTATAAATATTTATAAGGCTTATTTTAAATATTTTATAAATATTTTTGTGGTCTTTTAGATTGCATAGATCATAAACATTTATCATAAATATTATAAAATATTTATTGTAAATTCTGGCTGAGGTAATATTTTTTACAATAAGTTCTTTACCGAATTAATTTAGGGGGGGTTATTTTCATATAGGAATGTCCGAATGTATCAGTTCCTCATCATATTTATATTATTAACGTCTCGATTGTGGTTAATGTCTGAATGTTTCGGCGCACAGTCACATCTGAGATAATTAAAAATTATCGTATTGTTGAAAACTAGTGTACTTTAAAATTGGAATAAATTAGTTTTATAATTGTGATCTAAAATTTGTTCTGATATTGACCTATTATCATTGAATTCATTGCATTTGCAAAATAGAGCTTGACATTATTGATTATTTATTGTAAATCTTGTAGTAAATGCTATGGATATATAATACATTAATAAGACATTATATATAATTCAAATAAGAAATATACTTAACAGAAATATTTATTTATATTTATCATAAATATTACATAAAATATTTAATCTATCTTTTAATAATATTTCGAATAAAGTTTTATACAAGATATGTATAAAATATTTATATAACATTTAAAAAAATGAATAATAAATATTTATCATAAATATTCTGTGCTATCTAGGGTGTACCTTAATTATAAATCGCTACAAATACAAAAAGTATACAGAATAATCTTTCAATTAGTACCGCCCATTCCAAGAAAAGATAATAATGAATGTGTAATACGCGAGAATATGAACAGAGTTCCAAAGTGCGCCTGCTCTTTTTACTTCTCCTGACGAACATCGCGCGAGTAAACAAACCAAACGAAGTAATTATGACGTCCTTGACGAATCTGCCGCCAATCGCAAGGCTTTCCAGCAAAGTGATTCGAATCCTGGGATGCAATCCTGGTCCGATGACTTTACAGGGCACAAATACTTACCTCGTAGGCACTGGACGCAGGTGATAAACTCTATTTTTATGAAGTGTGTTTGAAAGAGATTATTGAATGTAATTTATTTTGACAACAGGGAAAGAATATCGAATTAAAACTGTCGTTTTCTTTAATAACGATATCGAAATTGCGATTTTTCAGACAATTTTATGTGAAGATCGAGAAAAATGTTTAACATAAAGACATTTTAGGTTAAAAAAATATGTCAATCGTGTTAACATCGAATAAACAAATTTGAAATTTATGTGGAACTTTGAAAAATGATGTTCCGATATGTAAGACGAGCAAGCATTGTGATCAAAATTGCTGCTGCCATGTTCAAAGATCAAAAAGGAATTTAAAATAAAAAACAAACGTGAATTTTTTCTTAGGTTAGGTTTCAGCCTCCGTTATATGCGCATGCGCCAATAAATAGCGCGCCACTTTCAAAATCTTAAGAATAAAATAACATTTTAAATATTAATATCTGACTCTCTCAGCATTAAAAATGTGAAAATTTTAAAATTCTCGGGCGAGTGAGAGTATGATTATGACATCATTGCGTAATGTAAACTTAAACTTTTATCATGAAAATTGGTTTTAATGTTTGCGCTCACCGAAAAACCAAGAAATTTTGTCAATACATATTTAGACGTGGTAATAGAATGTTGCTAAGCTATACGTAATGAAACAAAGACAATTGTATCTACATTGATGTTTGCAACGGGTGAGTCTTTTCACAAAATTAGATTTGATGATATAAATCACACATTAAAATTGTATTACACAATCAACAATCTTAAACCTGGTAATTTAAGACTACATACAGTTGCACACAACAATGGAAACAAAGGCTGCATGAAGCACATGATATTGGTTGTACATCATTGAAGATGGCTCGAATTGAGCTGAAACGTTCGAAAATATATGTAAGCAATTAAAGAAATGCACGAACTTACGAAAAAGATTACGTAATAATTACTGCGGAACTACTCTCACTTGCCAGATAATTTTAAAATTTTCACATAACATATTTTGTTTTATTCAATCACAAAAAAAGAACGAAAACATTTTTCTCGATTAAACTGTTCAACGAACTTTCTTGAGAACAAGGTTAATTGTTTTTCACAGTTTTTTAGACGCTCTCCGTTTATTCAATTGTTCGTTTGAAAAACTACGAGAATCGATTACCTACGTTCTTGTGCACTTTTTTTTATTGAACAATGTTAATGAAGTTGAGAAATATCTAGGGGCGGAATTCATTTCAAGACTATCTTAAGTAATGTCTAAAGACGCTAATACGGCCCTCTGATTGGTTCGTGACTTCTTAAAAACTACTTAAAACGGTTTTGAATGTAAGATCTGACTATGAATACCGGGAGGAGTTACAATATTTTCCAATTGTATTATTACTAATGATTATAATAAGCTACCTGAGATATTTTTTGAAAAATTAAGGGTGTAATAATAAAGATAGAGATAAACGATAAATAAATTATTAATGACATTAAAAAATAACAGGTATTACGTAAATTGCATTTTTGTAACGAATAATATCCTTATCTTATTAGAATATCTCTCTTTCCTAATATTTTTTAATCTTATTACAAAAATCGCACGAAAAAGCGATAAACGGGTACGTATTATATAATAAATTTATTATAATTTGTAATAATTTATTTGCAAATTGTTATAAATTTTAAATTATAATAATTTACAATAAATTATTATATAATGTATATAATGTATAATTTAAAATAATTTGAGATAATTTTAAAAACTGAATGCACTGTTCCTCGAATGAATGCAAATAATTTTTTTCGACGATTTGTTATTGCAGACGTGTGCTAGTTGATTCTGGAGAAGCAAAGACAGCCGGTGATTATATAAAACTCTTGGACAGTGTATTAAACGAAGAGAATGCGACTATTGAGCATTTGGTGGTCACACATTGGCATCACGATCACATTGGAGGAGTGGAGCCCGTGCGAAACTTGCTAAGGAGATTGTTTCCCACGGAAAAGCAGCCAATTGTGTGGAAATTGCCACGATCGCCGAATGATACGAACAGCTCGGATGATGAGAAATCAATTCAATGGAAACCTCTGAAGAATGATCAAGTTGTGGAGGTCGAAGGAGCGAAGCTTCAAATAAAATACACGCCAGGGCACACCAGCGATCATGCATGTCTGTTGCTGCAGGACGAGAATATTTTGTTCAGCGGCGATTGCATCCTCGGGGAAAGTACGACAGTCTTCGAAGATCTTCACGATTACATGTTGTCGCTAAATAAAATTCTAGAGTTGCGGCCCAAGATAATTTATCCAGGTCACGGGCCAGTTCTTAACGATCCTCTGCCACATATACAGTATTACATTAAGCACAGACAGCAGAGGGAGGAGAATATTTTACAGATGCTGCAACAACAGGGAAATGATAAATCGATGACGGAGATGGACATTGTTAAGCTGATATACAAGGTAAATGATGCAATAAATTAATTACTTATATGTACGTAGTTTTTCTAAAGGAATTAATTAAAATTAAAAATATTTTGCACAGGATACCCCAGAGAAATTGTGGCTAGCTGCAGCATTTACTGTGGGACATCATCTTCGCAAGCTAGAGAAAGAGGGGAAAGTGTTGCAAGAAGAAGAAGGTGGCTGGCGGAGAATTAGAGGTAAAATGTAGATAGGTGTACCATGTGAAAAACGTCCACATTAAATATACAAATTAGATTAAAATTAGATAAAATTAAATATTTAAGGAGTAGAAATAAAATTTTGTTCGAAAACTTATAAAATATTAATTCTGGAAAAAAACCTTAAATGTATTTTATGTATATAAATATATAAATATAATTTAAATATATTATATTAATAAAATTTTAATGTAAATTTAATTACGATTATATAATATATGTATATGTATATATAAATCTAAATTAAGTTTTTATTGAAATTATAAGAACCTCTCAATCAAGACAAAGAAATTTTATGGAATGCGCGAGAATACCGTTGTGAAACATTTATTCAACTTACAGGAGTAAATAATGATACATTGTTACGAATTTCTGTCGAAGTTAGGCTGGTATTTGTTATCAATGACGTGCGTATAACAAGAAGAGCACACGTTTACGACAATTTCACGAGATACATACCGCAAGTGATACACAGTTTTCTTCCCAGTTGAGGCGAATCATTAATCATCGCGTGCAGCTACGGACACATTACAACGGTCAATATAAAATATATATATGTATATATATATATATATACTATATATATGTGTGTATACTTGGTTAGAAAGATATGTTGCTGTCGCGACAATAAATGTTTCGTTACATTTTTTTCATTATAAAATCTCTCTTTCTCTCTATCTCTCTTTCTTCTATTAGCTACATAATCTTGGCGAATATTAGCACCCCTCGTCTTGAACATGTGGGGAAGTACCCCAAAAAATTCGATGTCGCAATATACGTACACGAGATATCGCTAAAGTGCGAAACGTTGAAATATGAAAGCTCAGGAAGTCAATGATTTTTTAACATCTAGGAATACGGGAGATCAACAATAAGTAATCAGAAATTCAGTACAATACATAAAATTCAATAATAATATAGTATTCCTAGGATTTTTTGGAGGATCTATAATCCTGAGGGATAAAAATTAAAGTTACAAATTAAAAATATTAAGATCAGGAACATTAAAAATAAAAGATGTTCTATAATGCTTTGTTTATGCTTCGATCTTAACCCTAAAATCTTAAAATTCAGCCAATGGAATACAGATTTCAGTTAGGACCAATTAAGACTGGCAGCCTTATTGACTGAATTTTAGGATTTTAGGGTTAAGACCGAAGCATAAACCAAGCAAAAGACTTTGAAAATTCAACAATTCGAGGACTTAAGAAATCTATTTTATAGATTTGATGATCATCGTTGATCTTAAATCCGGAAAATTAAGAATCCAGACACGATCATGTAATTTTCCTTTAGAGACCCAAAAAAGTTTCATGTGAACTCGACTCTTACTGTATAATTATGTAATTTTTTCTTTTAACATTTTAAGATTTTAATCGAGACTTATAGTTGTTCTGTGATTCGTGAAAAAGTTCATGTAGAATCAGAATAAGTGAAGAATTAAAAGTTACATGATTGGTGTCCTGACGATTTACATAGAGAATCTAAAAATATACAGAAAGAGAAGTATAATCGCTGTTATAAATTAAAGAGCTTAGCAACTTAGCGCACTTTAGTTACATCCAATATATATAATTATATGGACGTGTATGTCCTTAATAAGCTCACTTTGTAATATTTAGCCCACTCTCTACTCTCTCTTTGGATAAACGTAA
>NW_017257601.1:123376-123967 GCF_001594055.1 Mycetomoellerius zeteki | reverse complement strand
TAGGAACGCAGAGATAGAAGTATATCACGGAGAGACGAGGTTAAGAACGATATATAGTCTTGCTATTGACTACTTGATTAAGTTAATCGGCGTAGGTAACAGTCGTCCTAAAACCCAATTAACTAATATTGCTTATTAATTTTACGATTTGTAAATTTAGAAATTTTTTTATTATGCTTTGAACGTTGATTCTGCAAAGAAATTTGTTTATTTATTTCTCTTATTCGTATATAAGTGCGCGTACGTACCAAACAAAGTAAAACTTTCCATGGAATAAGTTGCATGTTCATCTTTTTCATTGCTTGTTCTGTTTTATTATTTATTGCTCCCTGGCATCTGTTAGAAATTTAAAATATACTACATAAAATGAAAATAGGGAAATATACACACCATTTTTCGGGTCCACATTTTCTTTGCATACGGTTTTCCATTTTTTAATTATTTCCGGAGTTTTCGGAAAAGAGAAGAAACTTATTTTTCGCTTCTTCGTGTTACTTGATGTATTTTTGCAATTCTTTATTGCACACGATGGCATCTTTAGATCAACTCTGCGAATTGCTGGATTCACACTGCATCCGATTTTCGTCGTAC
>NW_017257601.1:109926-123160 GCF_001594055.1 Mycetomoellerius zeteki | reverse complement strand
CCTAACGGAAATCTGTATTCCATTGGCTGAATTTTAGGATTTTAGGGTTAAGACCGAAGCATAAACCAGGCATTACATATTGAATTAATGCAGGAGTGCGTTCCGTTTCTCGCATTGATGTGCAAAATGCATCGTTTATCCTTGTTGCTCACCAAATGTTAAACAAGGACAATGGCTGCGTTCAGCAGACTCAACAGTTTTGCAACCGTTTTATGATTGTCTGCTGAGATAGGACCATTCTTCTAGATCTAAAAGTAGGATCCAATTAGCGCGAAGGAAACTTCCAACAGTTGCAAAACAACCGTTCTGCTGAACGCAGCAATGGATGCATCATGCGCATCATGCAAGATACGGAACGCACCTCAGGACTGACGTAAGATTGCGTTAAGGTGGCATAAACCATGGGTCATGGGCATTTAGGTTAGGTACTCCGTATTTGCGTATGCGTGGTGTACTGATGTATATTGCGTTATAACCTAAACAGCTTTCGGTTCGTCATCTTTTTCTTCGGCCACAATAATTCTTACAAAAATAGTCAAACCAAACAAAACGAGATAGGATTTATGAGAATTCACGACAGCTTCGGAGGACCATGCGACTCGTGATAGCGATGAGTGCTAAGTTGCCGGCGATCCTGCGGCACCGCAGTGCGACCACGCGCTTATTCCGCGGAAACCGATCGGCTTCGGATTATCATACACCATTGCCGATTTACGCCAGACTGACACAAATAGAATGCTCGAGTTACAGGTCAGGATTACTTAGGACCACCCGGATTCACCCCGCAATGACGTCGGTGAGATTTTTCACCTCGAAACGACACTCCGATCGAGACCCTCCGAGGTAAATTGAAGAATTTATTTTTAAATAATAAGTATCCATGGCCCCCCGAGAATTAAAATTTAAAACAAAATCAACAAAAGGGCAATGTGCTAGGCACGAAGTTAATGCTTTTTTGAAAAAATAAAGTGTAGTATAGTTTGGAGAAAATATTACAATTTAATACAAATTGCAATATTTTCTCCAAACGTTTCTTGAACGTCACAAATACAAAAAATATGGTGCCTGGTCATATGAGATGTAAAAAGTATATATACAGGTACCTTCGGTTGTCTGTCATTTATTTTTAATTAATTTGACTAGATAATTAAGAAAAAAAAAAATATATATATATAATTGGTTCCTCTTTTGCAAGCAAATTTAAAAAGAAAGCGGCCAGGAAAGAACAATACTAGTTGTAATGTAATACACTTTTTATCAGTTAATTTATTGTACTATAAAGTAATTGTACTGTAATATAAAGAATAATGTTTTTGATCTTTACTTGGTCTTTATCAGTTTCTACATATAATTTGTTACATTTTTTGAGTTGTGTCACTTTTGAAATTACTATAATGAAGGAATCAGTTGTAAATATTATTTTATCAATTACCAAAAGTAAACCAACTTGACTTCGTGAAGATCATCAAAATGTTATAATTTAGAAAGAATGATTTTTTTTAAGGATTGTGAAATAGAATGACATTTGATTATGTTAAAAATCATTTTATCAATATTTTTTCATTAATCAATAATTTTTTGTCAAGTTGAAAAAAAATTTTTTTCTCTTTCTCTGAAAATCTTAATTTTCTTTCAATTGTGTCAAGGAAATGATATCTTATAAATATATTAGCTATAATATCTAAAATATATTGTATCTGACTTCTGAGAATGTATAATTTTTTATTTTATATATGTGTTGTTTAGTGATGACAATGGAGAACAATCTGGAGATTATCCTGCCTCACTGCCTGCAACTGTGGTGGTGCCTGAAGTATGGCCTCATGTACCAGTCATTGCTATCAACAGAAATCCAGTATTTCCCAGATTTATTAAATTAATTGAGATTAGTAATCCAGTTCTGATCGATTTAATACGTAGAAAGATAAAGCTAAATCAGCCTTATATAGGAGTTTTCTTGAAGAAATCCGAAGAGTAAGTTCTTTCAAATCATAATCTAGCATTAATTTATACCGACATAAATACTGTCAAAATTAATAATTATCATTTCAGTTCTAATATGTCATTTATTCATACAGAAATGAAGCTGCTGTCGTTCAAAGTTTAAATGATATTTATTCGATTGGAATTTTTGCTCAAGTTCATGAGGTACAAGACTTAGGAAATCGATTAAGATTGGTGGTTATGGCACACAGAAGAATCAAGATTGTTAATCAAATTTTTGAGGATGCCAATTCAAAAGTGGAACATGGTACGAAATATATTTAATTATTGCATTTTCATATTGCAAAGTCACGTTTTATAGAAATTTAATGTTCTGTTAATTGATAAAAATTTTGTTGTTTTTAACTTGGCGTGGCACTATTCTTTGATTATTCTGTTTAAATATTGTCCTACCTACTTTATACAGAGATGAAACTGACATTTCCATTATTAAATACCACAATTACCGTTCCTGTAGACGACACAATAACCAGTAACAAAGTTAACCGGAGATCATTGCGTAAAAAAGCAGAAAATAGAGTTACAGAACGAACTGAGAAAATAGAAAAGGTCAATGAAACAAATCCTACGGAAGTAAAACCGCTAACAGATGCGCCTAAGAAGAATACAGAAAAACCATTAGTTTCATCAATTCCTCAATCTAGTAATCAACCTATATTAATGGTGGAAGTTATAAATGTCACACATGAAAAGTTTAAACAAACTGAGGAGATTAAGGTAATATATAAAATGATATTAAAAATTTTCGTAATATTTTAAAAATAGTATTTTTATATTTTATTTAAGTTAATTAATGAGCAAACCCCTATTCTCCACCCTGTATATTTAAATGCTAAACAAAACAATGGAACAATTAAAAATTAATAACTGGAAAGAATGTTTACTAAAGTTTATCTTGTTTCTTTCTTATTTTTTCTATATTTCCTTTTTATTTTGACAAAAAAAGATTTTTGTTTTGGGAAAAAATTGGTTACATTATTTTGAAAACAGTTAACTTTGAATGGATCTTGTTATAGTGTTATTACAATATCAGAAACTGTGTTATCAGAAATATTTTCTAAACAGGCATTGACGCAAGAACTCATTAAAACAATCCGAGACATAATTAGCATGAATCCTTTGTATCGCGAATCTTTACAACAAATGCTGCATCAAGGACAAAGAGTTGTGGATAATCCTGTTTATCTGAGTGATTTAGGTGCTGCCTTAACTGGAGCAAGTGCACAGGAATTACAACAAGTTTTAGAAGAAATGGATGTGAGCACATTGTTGATATCATAGCATGCATATAGAATTTCCATATATGTTTATAGAAAATATTAAAGTAATATTTTATTCGTGTAGATTCTAAAACGACTGAGATTGTCACTTGCACTTTTGAAAAAGGAATATGAATTAAGCAAGTTGCAACAGAAAATTGGTAAAGAGGTTGAGGAGAAAGTAAAACAACAACATAGAAAATACATTCTTCATGAACAATTAAAAGTGATTAAGAAAGAATTAGGGTTGGAAAAGGATGATAAAGATGCGATAGAAGAGAAATACAGAGAAAAAATAAGACAAAAGACAGTTCCTAAACCTGTTATGGACGTGTTGGAAGAGGAATTGAATAAACTTTCCTTTTTAGAAAGTCATAGTAGCGAATTCAAGTGTGTATTAAATATAATAAGTATGTGTATTATATATGTTGATGATTTATATAAATTTTATATGAATTTTGTATTTTTAGTGTTACAAGAAATTATCTTGATTGGCTTACGTCTATGCCATGGGGTGTGACAAGTACAGAGAACTTGAATCTTCAAGATGCCGTCAAAATTTTGGATGAGGATCACTATGGAATGGAGGATATAAAGAAAAGAATACTTGGTACATAAATGCACTTTATATATATATATATATATACATACACATACATACCTATTTATGTATTATTTAAGTACAATGTTTTTTTATTGAGCATTATGTGTGCTTTTAATTATTACAGAATTTATTGCTGTTAGTCAACTAAAGGGTAGTACTCAAGGAAAAATATTATGTTTCTATGGGCCTCCCGGGGTTGGCAAGACCTCAATAGCTAAATCAATTGCTCGTGCTTTGAATAGAGAATATTTTAGGTTTAGTGTCGGTGGAATGACGGACGTGGCAGAGATCAAAGGACACAGGAGAACATATGTGGGAGCCATGCCAGGCAAGGTCATTCAATGCTTGAAAAAGACCAAAACTGAGAATCCGTTGATTTTAATAGATGAAGTCGATAAGATTGGCAAGTATGTAATTTGTGTAAACATTTAAAAAAATAGATAAATATTTTCTTAAGATAGAAAATATCTCCACAAAATATTTAAATATATTTAGAGAATTTAATTTAAACCATTTAAATTTTTTTAGCATTTTTATAATATTTTTTGGTAAATGAATTCTACATCATTTATAACATTATATTGCAGAGGACACCAAGGAGATCCGGCATCTGCTCTTCTCGAAATGCTCGATCCAGAACAGAATGCAAACTTCCTGGATCACTATTTAGATGTTCCAGTAGATTTATCGAAAGTACTATTCATTTGCACAGCAAATGTAATAGACACTATTCCGGAACCCCTAAGAGATCGTATGGAGATGATAGACATGTCTGGTTACGTTGCCGAAGAAAAGCTCGCTATCGCGAAAGAGTATTTAGTCCCACAAGCTAGAACTGAATCTGGTCTGAGCAAAGAACAAATCAACATACAAGACAATGCACTCACAGCGTTAATCAAATCTTATTGCCGAGAATCAGGAGTGAGAAGTCTACAGAAACATATAGAGAAGGTGCACAGGAAAGTGGCGTTTAAAGTTGTTAAGAAGGAAGCCGACAAAGTCGATATCACTATGGACAACTTGCAAGATTTTGTGGGTAAGCCTATGTTCACGCACGACAGGATGTATGAAATAACGCCTCCCGGAGTTGTGATGGGATTGGCTTGGACCGCCATGGGCGGGTCCACGTTATTCATCGAAAGTACCATCAGAAAACCGACGGGCGGTAAAAAGGCTGAGGGTACATTTGAAGTCACTGGTCATCTGGGTGATGTAATGAAGGAGTCTATACATATTGCAATGACTGTAGCAAGGAACTACTTGAAACAGGAGAATTCTTTGAATACATTTTTGTATGATTCTCACTTGCATATACATGTGCCTGAAGGTGCAACCCCAAAAGACGGCCCTAGCGCAGGTGTGACGATTGCTACTGCATTATTATCCTTGGCTAAAAATCAAGCTATCAGGCAAGATCTAGCAATGACAGGCGAATTGAGTCTTATGGGCAAAGTTCTTCCTGTTGGTGGTATCAAAGAGAAAGTTATTGCAGTAAGTATAAACACAATCTTGTTTATTAATCCTAATTACCAATTTAAATCAAAATAAACTCGATATCTTTTATTAAATAGCTTAATATACTAGTTTTATTAAGTTATTTTTCACCAAATTATGCATTTGCATTAATATTTATTTATCATAGCTTTATGAAACGTAATTATTATTTATATTATGTACTCGTGAAATGATTGCTTTGTTTTATATATAGTTTCAAGGTACAAAATTAATGAATTATTTTTAGGCGAAGCGAGTTGATGTTAAATGCATAATTTTACCCGAGGAGAACAAGAAAGATTTCAACGATCTACCTAAATACATCACAGATGGCCTGGAAGTGCATTTTGTCTCGATGTTCAACGAAGTTTATCGTATATGTTTCGCAGAAACAAACGAGACCAATTCCCTTCGATCCGCTAAGCCAGTCACTGATCATGCTTCATCCGCACAACCAACATTTGGATAAAATAGTACACAGGACGGATCATTCCGAATCAGCATAGATATGTTTGTATGAACTTTTTGTTCACCATGTTCAATACTATCACTTCTCATAGTATTGATCTTCTGAATTATTTTGTATATAGCTAGTATACTAAATAGTATATACTAAATATTTAATATATACTAATAATAATATATACTACATTTAGTATATATACATAAATATGAGTAAATACATAAATTTGAGTATATTTAGTATTTAGTATATATATTTAGTATATAGTATATAAATTTAGTATATATATCCTATTTAGTATATATACATCGTATATACTAAATTAATATATTGCTGGTAAAACATCTCATTTTGTTTCTTGTATATAATATCTATAATAATTGAAAAGACAATTTATATATTATATAACAAAGGTATCTAAATGAAAATAATTCACCTTTTCAAAAGATTTTTTTAATTATGTATCTTTATAATATCGTAAATATCTAAAACAATTTTATTTTTAATTATTTGATTCATATTTAGTACGTTATGGAAACTTTATTTGTAACACAAGTGTAATTGAATGATTGATAAAATTATTATTTCGGAGCAGTTACTTTATGAACGGTGTGTACATATAATTATGTAAGAGAAAAAGAAAGAAAATTATACTTAAAAAAACTGTTCCCCTGTTGTTATGTTAAAAAGAATTTTGTTACATTATATTTTGTAAGAATAATCATATTTTTAACATTTATTATTACTATGCAATATGTAATTGCAAATATATGTATAAATATCTCACACTTATTTTTTCTTGGAACTGGTGTCTCTTCTTGTTAGAAGTTTAATTTTTCTTTGAGAATTCATTTCTGATGCATGTATAATACATATGAAATATTTTTCTACTTTGTGAAGAGAAAATGTATATATGTTAATCTATTACGCTTTGATTAATAGTTATAAATTTGTGATAATACCTTTTGATGTGAAATTGCATTGTACAAATAAAAATCTTGATTACAATAAAATATGAAAATAATATAAAAATCTTTGCAATCTCCAAAAATTAACCTTTAGAATTTTATGATGAATAATAACCAATAAATAGCAATTATAATAAAATGACATAATTATTATCCATAAGTGATAAGTATGATTAAATATAAATAGAAATATATATATGATAGAATTTCATATTCATGTTAAGTTGGTATGTCCATCTTGGTGAGTCTAATTATGAAGTCGCACAGTCTCATTTGCACTTGAATTTCCACTGGATTGTTCGTCACATAGAATCCTGGTACTCCAGCCTTCTCCAATATACTTTGCTGGTCAGCTACTTTTTGATCTAATTGCAATACCAATTTCATGTCCATTTCCTTTAACTCCTCCTTGTGTTTCTTAAACAGTGTGGCTTTTATTAAGTTCAACTTGTCATCTGCTACTGTTGCTGATAATGCTTCTTGACACTCAATCTTCTGTTGATTCAAAAGCTGGAGTCGTTGTTGGAAGAGATGCTTTTCAGTGACGTGCTGTATCTCCATCAAACCTTTCACTATCTCAAAAATGGTATCGTTTAACAATGAGTTTGCTAAACCGGATAATAATTCATAAGGCAATCGCATCTGATATTTTGGCGGTAATTCTCCAGCCATATGTTGCAACTGTTCCATTAGAAAGTACAATTTTGTTTGTAAATCTTGAGGAGTAGGATTGGCGATATCCATCTTTTTCTTCAAAGAAGTATCTATGAGCTTCACACGAAATGCATTAATATGTATTGTATGTACTCTGTTATCGATAATTATTTAGAATCCAGGCTTCTCCCTCCGCGAATCTTGATGAAAATAATACTCATTTGACACGTTTTAATTCGAAACGGAAGAATTCAGCAGAAAAAATGTTGCTCTATCCCGCGAACCGTCAAAATAATTGAGGTTAGAAAATCTGTCACAAAGAGACTGCGTTCGGAAACGTCGCTCTTCTTGTTTTTTGGCTCCTGCTTCCGTAGATAAAAGCATGATGTAATAAGGGTGCGTTCCAAATTACGCATAAAGCGCACGATGTATCGTTTTATCCTTCTTTATTATTTGGTGAACGACAAGGACAAATGATGCATTATGCGCTTCACGCGTAACTCGGAACGCACCCTAAGGGTGGAGTCCCATGAGGTGTATTTATCGCGTATCGCGTAAGCGCATAACCAATCAATAATCAGTAAAACGCGAAACTATAACAGCAGATCGCTTCTGATTGGTTACGCGGTTATGCGATACGCGATAAATACACCTCATGGGACTCCACCCTAAGACAGGTGAACCAACGCGCATCATGGCGGCCAAGCAATAAGCCAGCCAATCAGGAATCTGTCCAAAATGCAGCGCGATTTTCAAAGGCAACATTGATAAATGTGTATGATAAAAATGTAAATAAAAACGTTTGTAAATATATAATATGAAAATACTGTTATAAAAGCCTCGTAAAATAATAAAAATACATAATAAAAGTAAAATAATTATAAATAGATACATTGATCAATAAATTAATAAGTAAAATAGTAATATAGAAGATTAAATGATTACGAATAAGAAATAGAAAAACATTATTCATAAGAAATTATTAAACATTATCTTACTAATGCAACATTACTAACATGCTAACATTATCATAACAACATTACTAACATGCTAACATGCTAACTTGCTAACATTATCTTACATTATCTTACTAATATATAAAATTGATATATTTGGCATGATTTGAATTGTTATATAATATTTTACAGTTTACAGATATTCATCTGGCCTACTCTTTTTAATGTCACTGTGAACGAGTATAATTCTGGCTGGCCGATTTCTTAGCCACTTACTAATTCACGACGTCGACTACGGCGTAAGAGCTAATCAGGCCCACGTCCCGTATCATAGAGGCAGCCATATTGCTTTTTGCACTTTGGACAGATTTCTGATTGGCTGACAAAATTGGTTATTGCGCATTCTTCTATTTGGTTCACCTGTCTTATTACATCATGGATAAAAGGAAATAATACGGTCAGATCATACGGTATTGTAGACCCCGCATAAGTTAACGGTTATGCGGGGTCTACAATAGAAGTCGTAGCGGTCGTAGGGTCTTAAGTCGTAGAAAATTGATCAATCACAGTTAATTATTCTTCTCATATTCGACTGTGATTGATCAATTTTCTACGACTTAAGACTCTACGATTGTTACGACTTCTATTGTAGACCCCGCATAAGGCATCCGAGCGACGATTCCAAAGCCAGACAAAATACTATCTTGCATACAAAAGTCGACTCAAATCGGCTCGTGTCGCGATAATGAGAGTTTGAACAGCCAATCGAATTTGAGTCCAAATTCACTCTTCTATTACGCATGCGCGAGAACGTTTCTCCTTATATTTTTATACTATAAGATTGCGTATCTAATGAATTATATTCCTGGTTTCTTTTCAAGGGGACTTCAATTGCCTGGAATATTAATTTTCACGATTTCGTTCATTTGGGAAGTTTACGAACGACGAAAACGAAAATGTTCGCGATTAACAACGGACTGAGAAATACGTCCCGTTTATCAGGCGTTATTGCCAGGACGTACTGTAATTCAATCGTTAGCGCACCACCCGAAGTAAAAATGTCTACTGCTGTGAGTAAAAGTTTTCCTTGTCAAATTATGTAAGAAAATGTAACGCGTAATTAATTTTCTTTCGTCGCATTGTATTATAACCCTTATACATTTATAATGATCCATTGCTCGGAAAGACAGCAGTTTAAAAAACCTTTAGTAGTATTGTGAAGGATAACTTTTCCATGTCTTTCCTACGAGTATTTGATTGAAAAACAAGATGTTTATTTAATGCAACGTTTAATTGATAGAAAATTTAATATTTCTTGTAACGAATCTCGAATATAAATATGTAATGTTGCTTTCATACTGATTAATCTTTTGTACCAATATTTCAAGAAACATTCCTATTAAAACTTTGGAAATTTTCCATTCGGCAACTTTTTATTTCAGTATGTTTTTGATACCTGATTTTTTCCTTTTATTTTCAAAGATGTCGATAAGTTAGACAATAATAATTCAGCAGTAAATTTTGACTGCGTCAAAATTTGCTCATTCATGTCATCATATTTATGAATTAAATATAGTTAACTTATTTTTTAAGTTTAAATATGAAGTTACACAAATTATATATGTCATTTAATCACAAATAAGAGCATTAATGAGCATGTGCAGTCATACATTTTTATTGAATTATCATTTTTTAACTTACTGACTTCAAAAGATATTAAAATCAAAAAGAAAAAAAACAGGCGATTTTTTGAGCGATTTTTTTTCTCAAAATATATTCTACCCATGGAAATATACAAATTTACAAAATTATAGGAAAATTGGAGGATGAGGCATTATAAATATTATTACTGAATATTTATCTAATTAATTTTATCTTGTGTTAATGAAGATGTTTATGTTACAGGAACAGTTATTTGCATTGTTCTGCATTAGTGGATCATTATTGTTCACACCCATGTACATAGTTCCTAATTTCAAGAAGTACGGTAAACCATCTGAATGAGGAAAACAAATCAGTAAGGACACCTTAAAAATTAGTTCTGAAATTAAATGTATTAAGATGTTATTTATGGTATGTATCCAGTGGCATACATACATCGATAAACTTATAGGAAGTATGTCTGAATCGTTAATAAATATTTAACAAAAGTAACACTTCGTGTTATTATTCCAAAGTAGATTTTATTATTTGTGTAGCTTGTTTAAAATAATAAATTTTTCTACCCAAATATCGATTCAAAAATTTTATAAGAATAAAATTCACTTAAGGCTGATGCAAAGATCTTGGTATAAGAAAATCAATCCCCTATTCTTGAGAAAAGAAACTTATACAAAAAGACTAGGGAAATACTGTAGTAACGTATTTCCTTAGTACACATTGCTGGAACACGACTTGTTCAAATGCTAAGGAATGTTGCTAGAATCAAACACTCCACATAATCTGCATATTCCCTCGTCGTAATAAAAAATAATAGGAATGAAATTATTCTCATCGATGTTGTCCAGTCATTCTGTTTCCACAGCCGAAACTTGAACCATCATTTATAATATATTAATGTAATGACAGTGTACAGTTCTTTAAGGTTTTCTATTTTGTTTTTTATTTTCTTTTAAATATTCAATCATTAATCGATTGATAAATACTCAATGACTCAATTGATCAATTTTATGAATTATTAACTTTTAACTTAATTTAAAAAAGTATATATTAACTTACCTGACCCTGATTATTTTACACGATTATTCTAAATAATTTTTTATTCTAGACTTTTAATCTTGATTTTTATTTCACGATATTGTCCGTGCATATTCTCCGTCTCTGACAAGATCATCTTATTTTACATATGTAAACAGTAAAATTTTTGTATGAAGCAAATACTGTCAAGGTGACAGATGTATGTACAAAAAATAAGTGAAAAAACAAGTGCAAAAATAAGTTTTTAATTTTTGTTTGTTTTTGATGCAAAACATATTTGCAATAGCTATTTTTGTGGTTTTAATCGTGAAGAATTTTGCAATTCTGTAAAGCCAATTCAAAGATATTTTAGAATTACGAAGTGACGGTAATTTATTTCATTTTAGGATTCCTTAAGGACTGAAAGTTCTAATAATATATTTTATTTTGATTGCAACAAACCTTCTTCGACATTTTACAGACCGTAGTTATGTCAAAATATGCTAAAATAGCCTTTTTTGCGCTTTTATCACAAATTTCGACGTGATACAGCAATTTGATAAACGGAATTGTATTCAGCCATAAAAAAAAATAGGAAATTATTCTTTTATGCTAAAAAAAATCTTTCTTTTTTTATTAATGTTATTTGAGTTATCCACTGGAAATCACGTGGAATATTACTGTGTATCAACTTATCTATTTCTAAACGTTCCGTATATAATCATAATATAATATTATGCAGCATTTTGCTTCATTTTCAATATACGTTACTTCTGTTTGTAGGCGAAGTTTGATCTTTTCTAAATTATTTCAAATTTATTTTTCTCTTCGTAGTTAAGTCGCTCGACAATTTTATAGAAAGTGACAATTTGACAAACCAGTCAATTAAATCTGCAAGATATGAGACAGAAAATAATATCACAAGTAATAAATGAATCATGAATATCGATTCTTATTTCTTTTTAACATGACAATATAACTGTTAATTAAAAATTCACAGTATTTTTACATTCGTTAAGATAAGTCGACAAAAAATTTGTATTTTTTAGGTGTCAGTTTTATCCGCAAATAAAATGAAAATATTATAACATAAATATTTAATTTAAGATGTATTTCCATTTAATATTATTGTGTTACTATTTAATTTCCTATTTTATTAGTTGTAAGAACTTGCTAATTTAAGGGGATGCTGGAGTGACCAAATTATTACATTACAGTCGTATAAAAATCTTCGAATTGACTGAACGGAATAAAAAATCCTTTTATAGGATTAAAATAGATGCAAAATTAGGAGGTCCCCTTAAAGAGTGGATAATCTAATTTCATTAAAAAAAAATAAAATATTTGATCTCCATTATATCATTGACAATATTAATATTCCCTCATTTTTACAAGGTGAAAATTGCCTCCTGAGAAAAAAAACGGAATTAAAATAAGATTTCTGTTGAAAAATTGTCCTGAATGGATTCTTATAGGCTAAAATTTTGATACGCTGTACAAAGAAATGTATATACTTTGTAGACTATATGCATGCATATTTTACGAATACCATTATCTATTCTTTACGATTCCATGCTTCTCGTTTAAACAACTTTAAACAACAAAAGAACTCGTCCATGCTTCTAATATACTAAAATGAATTCTTTATTTATCATGACTCTGTTAATCATTCGTTAACTTCAAAAGTATAATATATTTTGACTAATTGAGATTATTTATGAGATAATCTCGCTATGGAATGTATTAAAAATCAATACGAGGCTACCAATACACACGTGTATGTGTATGTATACGTATATATTTTTTAAATCGACGATCATCATGGATATATTGTTTAATTTGCTTCTAAGCTTTAATGCCTTTACACGATATATATATTTTATATGTATTGTATATGTATGTGATATATGTACATATATACAGGGTGTCCCATAACTCACCTGACAACGGGCAGGTAGATAAAACTGAGTCGAAAAGTCCTCTATTATTTTGTAATTTTCGCAGTAGTTAACAAGATATTAATTACTAAAAATTGTCGAATATTGGTCTTCAATAATTTTTTTCTCAAATACTATCAATCTTACAAAAAATCTGCAAGAGACAAAAATCGTTTATTTTCTTCTCATAAAGTTCTGAGAATTTTTTCAGAATTTTTT
>NW_017257601.1:109212-109813 GCF_001594055.1 Mycetomoellerius zeteki | reverse complement strand
TCAAACACCCAGTGAAGCACTACTTATGAAAGTTCTAGAACAGGTAATTTGGACAATGTGCGGGCAGTCATTAAATTACAACAGATTATAAATTTTGCATTTAATTATATAGAATATAATAATGATCTGATAAATATATGTATATATATATGTATATATATATGTATATATATATATATATACAGGTGTTCAACGTAACGATCCGCACGGTTTTTCAGACACTTCCGACAGTTAAGAAAAAAAGGTGAAAGATGAATATTCATTTAGTTTATGTAGACTACATGCAATAAAAGAATTGAAACAAATTTTTTTTTCATAAAGAAATAAGTCATTTTGAATTTTTAAATAGCACCATACAATTTTTTTATAATATAAGTCTTCAAGACGAATTCAAATCACTGTCGAAATGTCACTCTTTTTATGAAAACAAATTTTTAAAAATTCTTTTATCGCATGTTATAGCCTGATAAAACAAATGAATATTCATCTTTCGACTTTTTTTCTTATCTGTTTGAAACATCGTTCGGATCGTTACGCTGAACACTCTATATATATATATACAGGGTGTTTCAAAAAAACGGATCGAAACACAATGGGGACG
>NW_017257601.1:58507-109068 GCF_001594055.1 Mycetomoellerius zeteki | reverse complement strand
AGTAGGCTGGTCGGATGCTTGTATTCGCCTATCTTTAAACGTTAATATCTCGTTAAATATTGCGTCAACTGCAAAATGATACAAAACTGTTTTGTTCCCCTTGATCCAATCTACGTCCCCATTGTGTTTCGATCCGTTTTTTTGAGACACCCTGTATATATATATATATATACATATTGTAAATCTTTATTATTACGTGCGCGCATTTCACATTTTCTCATGACTTCAAATAGAAATAGTCTCGACTTCGAGTATTAAAAGAAAAGTACCTTCAATATCAAAGATGTCTTTTTCGAAACATTATGGTTCTCGAGATCTTAATTAACGCTTGCAAGTGACATCGCACATTGAGAAGAGTTACAAGGTAAATTTATTATAGAAGCTTTTACGTTTGTAACAATAATTCGAAATTAAATTCCACCGTAAAATGACAAAATGCGATGGGAGGTCCAGAGAATGATCTCCCGCCTTTTTTTCTCTTTCTTTTACGGTTCGTATATGAATTCGACATAAATGATAGCCTATTCATAATCTCGGACGCAGCTTAATTGCATAATAAAATGAATACAATGCAATTGATCTTTAAGAATACTTTTTAACTTTTCATTACATCTTTTTTTTAATAGTACATTCACGATAGGACTAATAGAGTCTTCTTCATTCTTCACGCATCCCTTCCGTAAATCTATAACATACCGGGTGATGTGTTGCTTTCTCTCTCACATTCTCTCTCTCTCCCTCTCTCTCTCTCTCTCTCTCTCTCTCTCTCACTTTCTCCTTTTCTGACTCGCAAATCTTAAAATCTTACGAACTAAACAATTTATTTCTCTATATAAACAGCATTTTATAGATAATCTACATCTTATGATCGTACAATAAAAAATATGAATCATGGGGGCAGGGCGTGGACAAAAAATAATAACGTCTTTAAGATGTTCGCTTAAAGGGGGGGGAGTAATGCTCTATATATATATATACGGATTCCTTCTTTAAAAAAAAAATCGCTTGGAACGAACATACTAAAAAAAACAATGAGTAAGTTGTAATGAGTGCATCGTGCGAGCCATTCCCATAAACCCACAGTATATACAATGTGTGATCATCATTAGATTTTCATCGTTTAGATAAGCGATAGGAATAGATAGGAGTAACATTACCCTGCCGCGAACGCATGCACTTCAAAATTCTCATTTGCCTTGAGATAGGGTGAAACCTTCGGGAGCATATAGAGAATCAATAAATTAAGAAAAAAAGATCTTTAGAGATGCTCATTTTTGCTCGATTTTGAAGAAAATCGCAAAAAAAGATAAAACGTAATTTTCGGTATATTATTTCTTCAAAGCGAAATATTTTTTTGGATGACTTTAATGATAATGCTTTGCAGTACGAGAGTATGCGCGCCGATTTCTAGACAGAAGAGTGCCGGATCGGTGAGTCATTATACATTAATCAGATCAATGTTTGGCTGCAACACGAGCTGACAGTACAAGATGCAATGCTTGCATTGCTGTAAGAGGCCAATATTTTGAACAATAGGCCTGTTCTTTTTAGTTGAACTTGCACGGTTCATCTTTTTCTTTCCAATGTGGAGTGAAAAGGAAGAAAGATGTACCGTGCAAGAACTTTAGCTAAAAAGAACAGACCTAATATCTGCATTAAGCAAGTGACAACGTGAATAAATAAGTGTGAATAAATAAGTAATAAATAAGTACAAAAATGAAAAAACTATGTTTTGTCTTGTTTTGAAGATTTTCTCCAAAACGAAGCAAAAACGAGTAAAAGGTATAAAGGACTTTCTTAGTTTATGGATCCCCTACACACTCCCGATGTTTGTTTAAATTCGAGTCACCCTGTATAACACTGTAAGGTAATTGCACTAGTTAATGGACGTGATCCGATTATTGGACGAAATAACAAAAATTTGAAATATTAAGCTTTTATATATGTACGATTCTAAATAAATTCGTTGTTTATAAAAATTTAATAAGACGAATTTATTTAGTCATACACATATCATTAAAAGCTTAAGACTCCTGAATAGTCACTGCAGTCATATTAAATCACAAGCGAGAAATGACACGTTAATTTTTCTTGCATGCTATTTGTAAGTAAAGATAATTTGGATAAAATGGAATGAGATCGCTGTAAGATACAAGTTTTTTATAGAGATTTCATTATTCCGTTTTATTCAAATTGTCCTTATTTATAAATAGAATGCAAGAAAAATTAACGTGTCGCTTGACATATTTCTCTTATGACGTCACGATTCTCAATATGGCTGAAATGAGTACTCTCAGGAGTCTTAGAACAGTAAAATTTGATCACTATTATACCTCTTACATAATATTAAAATTGAATAATACTTAGATTGAAAAAAAAAATTCTCTAAGAATTGCAGCTCGTTATCGCATGCTATTAAATTCTTTTGTTTTTCAAAAAATTATTAAATAAATGATAAGACAAAGCTGAAATACTTTTTCGTCATCACATATTTTTTAATTTGCATAGAAAATAAACTCGTGTTTTTTACTGCAGTGCGATTAACTTAATCGTTCCGATTTTATATCGACATCAGTAATCATTTATCAACAACATTTAGGCTTAATATCGCGATGACATCAATAAACGCTAATATATCAGTCTTGATCAGATTTGTTCTCTGTGTTTAAATTGTGGATAAGAAATTTAATTCGCAGGATAAAACGCAGGTCTTGGCTAAATTCAAACTTTATCGTCGCGATTTGAGCTCAATATATATTTTAAGTGACGAAGCATTTGTTTTGCTAATGTCAGTGCCCTCGCTGAATAAACGACAAACGCTTCTTGCAAACATATATAATTATATGTATATATATATATATATCAATCTCCGCGAAGAAGTACAAGAGAAAATACTTTACGCGTTAAAAGCTGATCGCAGCAGGGGAGGATCGAGAGAAAAAGGGACAGCGGAAAAAGGACACTAATAGAGGGAGGACGAGGGAGACAAAAAATTCTGGTATGGCACAGGTTTATGAGTCAGGCAGATACTACTAATAACGATTTTGAAATATACAAATATGGTCGCCTTCACTTCGCGAGCGTGTACATATGTATGTGTATCTGTGTGTGTCTCTGTGTGTGTATGTTTAGTGCACTCAGTAAAAAAGTCTATTGTATAGAGTGTTCCCGGATTAAATCTTAAAATATGAATTTAGGATTTCAAAACAAATAAAATTTTCATCTGGAATTTTGTTCACAAACGCTACGCTTTGAGAGATACCGACTTCTTAAATTATAGAACTGAAATTGAAATGAATAATACCGAAATAATCTAGGTTTATCTCCTTTGTTGCTTTACAATAATAATGCAATTATTAAATGTTTTGTTCAAAATGTGGCCTCTAGCCTCGAGACAAGCATTGCATCTATCGATGAGGACACAATGGCTGACTGTGCATCTTTTTCGCACGCTTGTACTATCTTCTGTATTGAGACAAAAATTTAATAATTATATTTTGATTATTGTAAAGCAATACAGGCAATAAACCTAAATTATTTCGACATTATTTGTCTCTATAGTGTTGTGTCCTTTCTAAAAAAGGAGATGCAAGTCGATAGTCGAATATATCGAAATATTGTTGCCTCGGCGATGCCGATTGGTTCTTTCGCTGCGCTTACTTCGTGAACAGCTGTCATCATCGCGGAGATCGCATGTGTTAGATGTATGTGATTAATAGTTAATAGTTAATTGTAAAAATGCAAATTTTGTTACTATAGTAAATATTATAATTCATAATTCATAATTATAATCTTTCGGTCTTTCCTGTTAATCTATACTAACCTCCGCTGGAGATTAGTAAGAAATTTTATGTTAAATAGAATTGTTTAAAAGTATTCAATTTAAATCTTTCCGAAAAAAGCTATCGCATAGTCAGTATCAAAATAAACATATAAACATATATTTAAGATATAAACAGATATTTAACACATATTAATCCTAACTTTTTTCCTCCCTCCCTGTTCTTCCTGTTTTATTATTTGCTTATATATTTCTGTCTTTAACAATGGCGCGCGCGAAGCGTACGCTTGTTATGTTCTAGTAACTTAAAAAGTCAATATCTCTTAAACGAAGCGTTTGCGAGATTTAAAATACAAAATAATTATATATTTCAATTTAAATTTGAAATTAATCTATATCATAAAATAAAGATAATTATATACACATAAAGTATGTCTATATATATTTTCTTCTTCTTTCTCATAATCTCTTTGTTCCTACATACGAAAAAATTGATAAGAAAATTAATTGAAAAGTAGTTCGACGATGATTGTTTTTTTAAATAAGTAAAGTGAAAAAATAAGAAAACAATTGTCATACATAATCATATATGTATGATAATATATAATTAAATTATATTATGTTATACATATATAAAATATTGCATAATCGCGTAATTTATTAATGTAATCGCAATTTTACTTTTTGTAAAGATGCATAATGCAAAAGTTCTTTTTCGAATTATTCTTATCGTTTTTCCTATACATTTATACGCACACACAAACACACACGCACGCACGCACACACGCACACACGCATATGTAATATGAATAGAGATTATTGTAAGATATATGGACATATTTTACATGTAATTACATATATAATTAATTATAAATAGACTTTTTTACCGGGTGTATATGAAATAAATTAAATATATAGCTTGCGTTTTGATATCGCACAAATTCCTGGCTTCTTCTTTCGCAAGTTTAACTACGGTAAGAACACTGCATTATATATATATACACAGGGTTATGTATTTCGTAAGAGTTACAGTACGATTAATATAAGATAGCGTGTTAGAGAGTTACATTCGTGTATACGCGCACGAAAACACACGCTCTGTGTGTGTGTGTGTGTGTGTGTGTGTTGTGTGTGGTGTGTGTGTGGGTGTGTTTGTTCACGCGTGCGTCAGTGTTAGTGTCGGTGTACAGAGAATCGCCTATAACGCATTCGTCGTAACAGTTTGATTGGATCTAACTACGATCGATACTCGAAATGGGCATATAAATTTATAGCATGGAATTATTATTCTTGGGTCTAACGAGAGCGACGTTCTAGGCCCGACAGATTCGCGTGGACGGGTAACACGAAGGGATAAGGGGAAATGGGCAAGAGAAGGTGGAATAATAGAGGGAGGACCGAGGGGAAACTCGACGAGGGCAGGGAGGAGAAGGGAGTATATATAACAGGAAATATATTTGAGTTTTCATTTAATCATAACTACTCATTAGAGATCCAATGTCTTCTCTCTCTTTCTCTCTCTCTCTCTCTTTCTCTCTCTCTCTTCTCTGATAATCTTATACTCCAGAATACTAAACTCTCAAAGTGACGTCATATAATATTACTTTATTTTAAATTCATGATAATAAAGTCATCTATGCGTATGAGAGCTTAACTGCGCGTCAACGTGTCTCATACTGTCGCGCATGCACGCCGAAACGCGGAATGCGCGTGTCGATGTGCACTCGCGACTTCGATATTAATACGTATATACAGTTTGTCGAGAAAGAAAAATACAAATATGTATATAACACGCGAACATATTCCTCGTCCGATTCGAAGGCAATCCCAAGTCATCCCCGTTGCGTTCTGGCATCGAGTTTTTTTTCTATTTATTTTTAAACGAACTTTCAACCCATCAAATGAACTTTTTGTGAACAAACAAAAAAGTCACACAATAAACAATAAAAACTCATCCGAAGCCATTTCGGTTATCTTCACCGAAGTATATCGACATGGCATGGATAACTTTCGGAAGTTATCCTTTTACGTAAAATCAACGTAATACTCCAATTTATAATTTACGCACACTTTTTATTTTATTTTAATGGAGTTTACACGCATTAGATAATGGAATTCGCTTTGTTAGTCGATAATCAAGGTGATCAAAAGTGTGCCGTGCAACGTTGAATTAATTTTTCGTAAAAAAAAATTGAATTTGGAAGGAATATACCTGCAAATTTTCGTATTCTTCTTTCTCAACATCCTGTACATACAGGGAGTCTCTGGTCAGTCGCGCTTTTGTTCGACGATAAATATCATGAGAACAATTTATACCGAATGAGTAATTAAAAAAAATCCCAAATCCAGCTGGTGCACCGTATTTCTCATTATCAATCTTAACGTGTTGTCAACATTACGCTGAATAAAACTTATAACAGTAAAGTAACTTGTCTGCTTCTCGCGAGTCAGTCTCTCACCCAGAGACTGTCGCCACTGTGAAATTTTTTTCTCTTACATGCGATTCTCTTTAACTATCAATGCGTTAAGTATTATCGACCGAATACGCGATTGACTAGGAACACCCTGTATATACATATATATATATTTATATATATAACATATATAATCGCTACCTGCATATCACAACATAAATTTTATTCTCTCTTCGATTCTCTCTCTCTCTCTCTCTCTCTCTCTTTCGCTCTCTCTCATTCGCTTCCTCTTCCTCTTTCTCGCTCGAACGTAATACACACAATTTACGCAAGCATGCACACGATCCCGTCTACATAATTATTATAATGCTGCAGTACTGTGATAGTGGTTGAGTTTCTAAGCATTGTAGCGCCGTTCCAGGGCGCGTCTCGAATGTACGCTTACAACAGAACGTAGCTTTTTGCTACTCAATCCCTCTCCCTGGAAATTCTATTCGTCTTACCGTGCATACACACGAGTTCCTTGTACGGGGCGAACAAAACGAGATTACAAACATCCACGGCGAATGCGTAATTGTTCGCGTCGCCCTCCTCGATCTTCGAGGCCGGTTGCACCGACGCAGAGTAGTGCTCTAACTGCGGTTAATTGAACGATATTTAAAGTTAACTGACGTTTAACTTTCTTAGAATCCTCCGATTCTGATTTCGCTGCGCGCGCGAGATAGACGCGGAATTAAATTAAATTTGTTAAATTAATTTAGATCAAGTTGAGAGTGAGTAATCGAAACTTAAGTTAACTGAGAGGGTTAACCGACTTATGGATAACGTCTGTCCCTCTCACGACATTATAACTATACGGTGATAAATCTAGGAAAAGACGGGGCATCGCCGACCAAAATTTAGTTAAAACTATTAACTAAATTTACGATCGTCTCTTTTCTTCATCGATATCATAGCTATAGGTATATAATTTAGGGAAAGGATAAAGAATCCCTAAGCACAAAATTTAATTAAAACTGCTAACTACATTTACGATTATTTCATTTATATTCTAATGTAACAATGTAAACGCTGTAGAAATGAAGAAATATCTCCGTATGAAATTAATCAGAATAGTTAATAAAATTGATTATATTCAGTTAACTCTAAGTTAACTCTGGGTTGTTAACCAAAATTTAGTTAAGTCAATTAACTAATCTTAAGAACGCAATTTCATAATTTTTTTCTCTTTTTCGCTCTTTTTTTTTTTGACGCTGCAGTCATCAATTGGAAATGGACAGAGAAAATTGTTAATCGATTTCAGGTGTTAACAAAATTTGTGACTGATCAAATCCTTTTCACGTTCATCTGTATATCACAACAAGAGCCATAGCGTCCAAAGTAACTAACTTTGCTCGTTATTTAGCTCGAAGTTAGCCGACCATCGTTATCGGCGTAATTCGATCTTTTCGCAAGCTAATCGACGTGTCGACAATGATCCGACTTCTCCGTAATGAAATACGCTCTTCTTCTTCTTTTTCTTCTTCTGGAGCAGATTTCCCTCGTGAGTGTATTGATCGAGCACGCATTACCGCCTGCCAAACGAACCGAAATAAGCGACCGGCCCAACGACATGGGGGATTCATTCACCGGGGAACGCATCATTGCGACGCGCGTTGCTCCTCGATGGTAGTCGGCGGTAGTAATGAATATCGCGCGAGCGAGATCCTCTTTCATCCGACAATCCGTTTCTCGTGCTACACTGCTCACGAGCTCAGCCACTAACGATTATACATCAGCACGAAATCTTAGAAATCATGGCTCAGCGCTGTGGCAGCAGCCCATACCGCACGCCCATCCGCCACGAGATCCACCACCGACATCGGCGACGGTCACAGGGGACGACTTAGAGTATGCAGCAGGAAGCCGAGCAGCAACTACTCCCGCCGCCTTTACTTTTTTGTCTCTGATCTGCAACAAAATAGCACACATACAATTCATTCGCATGCCCTCGACGTCCTGACTAGCGTCAGTTCGCATAAAAACAAACTTAAAAAACTGAATAGTATCCGCGTGTGTAATGTCATGTGTCAAAAATGTAAAAAACTTTACTTAGATTTTTGTAAAGCAATTCTTCGACCCAATAACTGAAACAAAGAATTCATTAGTCATCACAGCAATATAATGACTAATTTCTTGCGAAAATTTAACTTGTACATAATACTCAGTCATCTTTTCAATTAACTTTTATGTTATTGAGATTGAATAAATAAAAATTGTTTTCTAAAAATGATAATTACCAAATAATATATTGTGTGATATTACTTAAACGATCAAAGAAGTATTCCAATTTGTTTCTCTTTTGTTTATTTATAACAAATATGTTCTTTAGACACGATTTAAATGTCTGATTGTACAATGTTATTTTTGTTTTAAGCATGGATTCGTGTAGGTTTCATTTGATATTATTAATTTATTTACTGTGGAAACATGGAGCGGAATTGGAATTTGCAGGGATAAGGATCGGGAAAACTCACGTTGGCTCAAGAATTAAGACGGTGTTTTTTAGTTGATGTCATAGTTTTCGGGATCATCGGGCAGGATATACATGTACTCACCGTTAGGAAGAATGCCTAGAAAGATGAAATGGGAATAACTGTCGCTTTTTTTTATTATTAATTTATGTAACGGCATAAGCATTCAATAAACGAATACCTTCAATCTCTATAATAAAATTGATATTAGTCTTAAGAATCAATGAAAGTGATACAAAATAATTTGGAGTTATATATTACAAATGTTAAAAACAAAAAATCTAAATACACACAATGTATTTTGTCTGAATATTATAATATCGTTATTCTAGATTGAATGTAATAAATTTAGTGAGCATAAAGCAGTTATCAATTATCATGTAAGCTGTAATAAATTAAAAAAATAAACAATGTAAAAAAGTAAAGAAGTTTTGTGCGTTTCGTGGATTATTTGTGCGTCTGTGGATCCATTATTAGAATGTCGAAGTTTCGTGAACATTGGCAGTTCACTTCATCAGAGCGACGAGCAGTCTGATACTGAGCAAGCTGCTTCTCGCCCTGATGAAGTGAACTGCAATGTTCACTTCATCAGGATGAGAAGCAGCCTATTCACGAACGTTGGTATTCTAACAATAGATTTGGACACGGAGATAACTTGCGAAACGCAGCTTCCTTATAGAAAGTATCCGTGGAAGTCTCAAAAGTATTAATTAATAAATAAAAAAAGTATTAATTAATAAATAAAAAAAGTATTAATTAATAAACACTTAAACAAAATGAGTAAAGTAATTTAACTTGTCCTACTTTCTTTATCGCCATCATTTTTTTTGATTGTCTGAAAATACGCGGAAACAAATGATGCATCTCCTAAAAAAACTTTACGTTACTGATACTAGGACTACATGAAAGAGCCAATTTAGAAAGCAGGAAATCTCCATTGTGTTGTAAAGTTGCGACGTATTGTTATGAAGTTGCACAATGCATAGAACCTCGACGATTATCTTCTCCGTCGATCAAAGCTGATTATTAACTACCTGCCGGCATTTTATCCGTCGCATTTGTCGTCGCATCGATTAATAATTAGTGAACAAGTTACTTATGAGATAAAGTTGATATTGCGACATAAGGAAGGAAGAAAAAGGAGATAAATTATCGGATTTTAATCAATATAACGTATAATTACTGTCCAATTGTCGTTAAATTAAGAATCACCGGAAAAGCTCGCAAAAGTGGAAGTACGCATGCCGAAAGGGGCACAGAAATTACAAGGGAAATGCAAAGAGTTGCGAAATATGCATTTTACACGAGATTATATTGACTTCGTACAAATAATGACGATGTTGCACAAGAGAAATTGATGATTACCCATTATTTGATGAGATGACTGATTATACTAATTAATATTCTAACTTTCACTCGGTTGCACAGTAATTTGCGTGAAATCAATAGCGATACATGTGATTTGATTAATCAGTGCTTGTGTCGCCTATGTAGGATACGTCAGAAAACGTAGATAAAGTGCAGATTTAAGGATTTCTTCGAAGTTGTTCTTAGTTTGTCGAAAACATCAAGATAGAAATAATTTCTTAGCTATAGATCATAAAAAATGAAAGATTTTTGTCAAAATATAGTTGCAAAATATATCTACTAACAAATTTAATTATTTTACACAAGATTATAATCATCAGAAAAATGTAACAATACATTTCATATTTATATTATAAATATGTGTATATATAACATTTATATTAGAACAATTTCTATTATATTATTCATTTTTATATTATATTTATGTTATTCATATTAATTTAAAGTAAATTTTATTTTAATAAAATTCTACTTTTTAATTTAATACAGTTTTATTGACTATAACAACTTTTTGACGATATTTTATGATATTTTTATCCAAGGATATATTTGCCGAAATATATTTATGTATATTTTCAATATATACCTGCATTCTTGATCGTCCTATGTAAATCCCTATCATTTAATAGCTAAATAAAACTAATTCCTTTTAATTCCTTTATAATGAACATCGATGGAATACGACATTTTCGCTATAACGAAGTGTGATTGAATCTTCGCGTCTAATACGCGGCTTGATGTAACGAACTTTTGGTGTAATAAATTCAATTTGGAGATCCACGGCGGCAGCTCGTTGTAACGAGATTTTACCGTAATAATTACGCAAACGCGTCACGTACCGACGCGATAGATTTAGTTTAGGTTTAGAACAGCGAGTAAACAAATTTAAAGAACGATAACGAGTGAAGATTTAACTGGATATTAATAAAAATGCGGTAGAGTATGTATATATGTATGTGTGTGTGTGTGTGTGTACGCAACGTGTTTTATATGGGTCACAGGGAATTAACCCTTATCCGCGGGTAATTTATTTTTCTCTGAGGATACTATAATATATAAAAGCATAAAATGTGTATACATAAAAATACAATTAAAATTGTAATATACACATATACATATGTAATATACACATATACATGTAAAAAATAAAATGTTAATTTTAACTTATAGTCGTATAGTGGACTTTCTGAGACATGCAAAAATGTTAAAAGTAACATTTTTGTGTTAATTTTGACATTTTTGCATGTCTCAGAAAGTCCACTATACGACTATAAGTTAAAATTAACATTTTATTTTTTATATTGTATAATTAAAAAAAAAACACAAAAGAAATTTCTTATTTTGAAATTTGTCTAGAAAAGCAATATATAAAATTTTCCTATTAATTTAGGAAATTTTCCTGGAAATCAATAATCAGAATCAATTTCGGTTATTTTGATGACAATAATGGTTCATAAATAAATGTACGTTATGTGAATAAGAGTTAATATAACATAATGAAAGATAGATACGTATCACGGTTTAATTTTAATAACCTATAAAGGTGTTTTAATTGGGATGAAGTTTATTTCAAGCAAAGTTAAAAAAGCAAATTTTGTGCGTGTCTGGTGAAGAGTTCGTCGAGAAAATGAAGGGGAAGGCATACAAGAAGTTTCGTAACGACTTCCACGAAGGAAGAGATAACATGATCGCATCTCGCGAATTCACCTTGAGAATTAGGCTCCGGAAGATTCTCTCGCGGCACCAGATGCATCACCGTGGTTTTTCCGAAGGGAAGCCCAAGAGCACCGAGCGTGACATTGCTGTGCAGGAAACGACCCTGGTAGATTAGTCGCAGGATCTCCGCCTTAGCAACCGCCTCCTCTGCCCAGTCTGCAACACCAAGATAACATTTGCAGGATGCTGAGAGTTCTCCCCAGCTCAATCTAGCAGTTTGCGAAAAGTTTCCGAAAGTGCCAAAACTCTTCGAACCTTAAAAAGCTGACGCAGATGAAAGTATTTGCAGTAATAAAAGATACGAAACGAGAAGAATACGAGCTCTCCATCGTAAAAATTGAGTGTGAAATTTTTTATAGTTTCCATTCTTCACATAATTTTATAATTCTTTGATATTACAATTCGAAATCTTTTTTTGTATCAATTTATTATATGAAAATGATGAATCAACAGCATTATTTTAATTAAAAATAATTTTGTTCATTAAAACAAATAACACCATTAATAAAATAAATACTTAGGCTCTTGTTTTAATAAAATTTTTTTGTTTTAATAATATTTCATTAATACTGTTGTTAAATCAACAAGATCATTTTCAATTAAAATAATGCTGTTGAAATAATCTTGTTTTTCAGCGTACCTACATAAGAAGACGTCATATATATATATATATATTTTTTACTCTCAATAAAAATTTGTTCTCAAAATTTCCTTTTTGTTAATTACACATCAAAATTTATAATTTTGTACACATTAATTTCTCACGTTTTTCTTAATTGTTTAATCTCTTTAACTTTAAAAACTTTTAACAGAGATTCTAATAGATATTCTCAAATACAGATATTTTATACAATATAATTTTGCATCTCTTGTCATGACATGGTGGTACATCGGCAATTAATGGTAATAATTGTAGATGGCATCAAATGATAGATCCCGCTATTATAGAAATAATAATAATAATGCTAATATTATGGATTGGTGCAAACTGATTTCGCAAATGGCAATGACTAACTCACCTTCCGGCCAATTTTCAAACACATGGTGCGCTATATCGCCCGCGGAATCGCTTGGACTGAATAGGAACTCTTTTGTCTTGCCACTGACGAGGATGAGGCGTAGATTTATCTGTAATGTATAAAAATATTACGATGAGAGAAATCAATTACGAAAGCAGAAATTTTATATCTATAGATACATTTGATTTTCATCTCAAATTAAAAAAAATTCAATTTTAAATTTATGAAGCTGTAAATAGTGTAGTCTTTATAGAAATTAACATTTACATTAAAATTAAATAGATATTTATTTAATTCAAAGTTACTACATTATGTAAAAGTTAAAATATAATAAATATTACATAAAATATAAAATATAATACTTATATTTTTCCAAATAAATCGTAAAATTGCAATAAATGTCTTTTATAACAGCAGTTAGGAACGAAAGGGTTAAACAAGCATGCGACTTTCAACCAGCATGCGGCAGCTGTGCACTGGCGAAATTACCAGGGACAGTCGCCCCCACGGACGAAGGCGAATTCAATTAACATCAGACGGGGAGGGGTGCGAAGATCAGGCAACATAAATAATTAGCAATGACGACAACGACGAAGCTGGGCCGGTGTGCACGCTCGAAGGGCTCAGCCGACCGCTCGTAGTAACCCTTTGCGGTCTCCGTGGTCGCGACAATCTGCTGTTAAAACGTTAAATCATCGTCCCCGAGCGATTTGCATTATCGTCCAGCCGCACGCGAAGCTTCCCCTTGGCATTGCGGAATTTTCGTGCCGGAGGCTGGCCGACCGGCTGACTGATTGTACTGTATTAGAGCGGGAATAATGTGGGTGAGCATACAACGAAACCGTAACAAGAAAAGTGCACCGAAAGATCTACGAATACTTTATCCGTTTTTCTAGTCACTACTAATTTGATAATCTTTCCGTGGAAAGTCTTGGGGGGGGAGGGGGGATTTGCAAATACCGAGCAAAAGTAGGTTTCGAGGAGAATGGAATTTCCATAGGGATACGCATTTTTCGCATGCGCTCTGTACGAAAATTGTATATAAGGATGGAAATTTTAAAGCCGATTTTTCTTCCGGAGCGATAAAATTCTTGTGGTAAGTTCTTGATATCGTTCCACAAAACTTTTTAGTTTTTGCATTAAATCTGTTAGCAATGTCAAATGGTTCTTATGTCAATAGAATTTCTTCATTTTTATTTGTGTAGCTTTTTCGTAATTGTAGATTTTTATTACAAAAAATTCTTTCGTCTGTAGTTTGTTTTTGATTACATATACGGTGTGTATGTGTGATTATGTGAATAAATATAATTTCTTCTATTCATCTGTAAAATTACTTCGTTGGAAATTTTTTTTGCGTTTATAAATAGTAGACCACTTAAACAAACTGACATATAAAAAGCTGTATACTTTTATATGTATAAAAAAATTGCTTTTAGAGTTGAAAAAGGTATGTGTGTAAAAACCCAATTGCGCAGTAAAATTTTTTAAGTATCATTTATGGAGAATATTTATAAAGTACGTTGCAAAAATATAATATAATGTAATTTTATGTCAAACAAATAATCTTTATTTAAAGTAATGAGCAATAACGGAGAGTTGTTGAATGCGCAAATCTCTCTCTCTCTCTCTCTTTCTCTCGTACTTCATCAATATTTTATATTAATACTCACGAATGAACTACTCTACTCGCACATAATGTTTCAGAATTTTCTGAATTTTCGGACTGCCTATATCCCTTGTGAGGTAATTAGTGTCTGTGCTCCACTCGAGTACAAATTGTCGCAAGTTTTTGTTCACAATGCAAAACCACGTTTTCTATTGATCAATCGGTCGAAAGAGCGCGACCAACAATTCCGATAATTTGCTCATTAGTACCCAATGAGGGGGAGGGGTAGAGAAAGACTCTCTCTCTCTCTCTCTCTCTGTGTGTGTGTGTATGAGACAGAGAGAGAAAGAGGAGCACTTCACTTCTGTTGATTTAGAATTTTAGGCTCACCGAGTATGCACAGAAGAAGTGGTCTTCTCCTTGGTACGTGTAACAGACTCTCGAAATCCTCTCCGAACAGACTCTCTCCGAATCCACATGTGCGAATTCACGAAAGATGCGAGAGGGATTTCCGCTGACATACGCCCGAACTTTAAAGAGACTTATTCATGTACCAGTCGATTATTCAAGTCACATGCTCGAGATCACCCTTCTATATATACCACAAAATCTTTCGCGTTTCGTTTCTCAATCGTTCCTCGTTTACTTATGTATGTAATATAGTGCAATAATATTATTATATTTTTATGTTCTATTATGTGTTATCTTTTAAATTATTTAAAATACAGTAAAATGCAGTTTTATACATATGTATAAAAGACTATCGTATATCTTTCATGGTCAAAGATACGAATAATACTCTCTCTCTCTCTCTCTCTCTCTCTCTCTCTCTCTGTCCGATACATTTTTTAGATATCTTAGCTCAAAAATACCAAAAAATGCCATTTTTTGTATTTTTAGGTTTAATTTTCTCGAAAACCTAATATAATAGAGCAATTTCATTTACGGATTCGTTTTCAGCGACAAAAAATCTAAACAATTACATGGTTCTGTTCGTGGTCTAAAATCCGTGTCGGACAGTGTAATTTATAACAGGAGAAACCTTGAATTCAAAACAGAAAACAACTTCTAAGCATTATAAAAATAAAGTAATTACATATTCTTAATAGGTCACTCTATATAACGAATGCGGCTAGTGCAGGTACCATCACCTGGATATCTAGCGATGCGAATCTAACGATGTCATCCATTGTCAACGACGAATATTTCGTTTCTTTTGTCACGCACTGTCTGATCAAACTTTCGCTGCTTTCACTTCGCGGAAAAAGCGCAATGAGTCTCATTTGCAAAAAAGAAAGAACGATCGAGATTTTAAAGAGTTAATCCTGTATTCTGTTAAATAATGCTCGGACACAAATATTATTCGAAATGCTGGTATTGTTAATAAAAAGATGACAAATATATTATAATTATTTTAAAAAGTAATCGTCAAAAACACAAGAATACAATTATAAACAATTTAGTCGTAAGTCTGTATGACAAATTTTATAAAATGGAATTATTCGTGTAAAATGTGCTTTACATTAAAATATTATGTAATAGTAATTAGTTTAAATCAAAACCAATATATTTTATCGATAGAATCGTAATTAACTTTCACTTTCGCACATGAAAACGTTTCACAAATCGCTGAGTTAATGAAAGATAATCGATTCTAGTTTCAAATATATTGAACTTTTCCGAAAATTTTACACTATTATAGCTTTAAGGGAATCTGTGCAGATGTAAAATCCTTTCATACAATCAAATTACGCACAAAAAAGGCGGCAGACGGTCGATTTAATGACAAAATCGAAAAAAAAAGTTAAAAAATTGTGTAGTGATATTAAATTAAAAGTAATTTTTTATTTTCGATCCTTTTTCGATTTTTTCGTTAAATTGAACGTCTCGCACCTTTTTTAACGCATATTTTTAATATATAAAAAATTTTACAATTTGTACAATGCTAATTTGAAATATTTTTTAATCTATAATATCGATAATTTTGTCACTTAAGGATCTCTTAATGATTAACTTTTTATGATTTTAATTATTAATAATTAATTATAAAATGATGCCATGATTATTATTATTGTTGTTATTATATACTATATTATATATTATATAAAGAATATAAGTTACATATTTCCGTAAAAATCGCAAAAATTTTGTATAGAAATTTAATATTATAACAATATTAATTCTAGTGTTATTCTTTCTAATAATATTATACGTTTTTCCAGGTTATTAATTAAATTACAGCGTTATATTTTTTATAATATTTTTTATAGTATATAGAGGTTGGACTTTATTCAAGTTTACAAAAAGGTTAAGGACGTTAACTCAAGTGCGGATGTTATAAAAAGGCTGAGATAAATCTGAGCGAGTGCCGGATGGCGGATAATCGTTTTAAGACCTGAGTTCGACACGCAACTTCGCGATGAGTTTCACTAACTTATAATCTTAAAAGTGGGATCGCCTTAAATTAACCCGGCGGATAATAGCCGAAGCTCTATCAGCCATCAAGTTGCACGTGGATGTGGAAAGTATAATGAACGTCTCACTACCTTTCTAATGAAACGGATAAGTGGATTAAAGAGCTAATGCGTCATTTAAAACAGAATCGTAAGCCGATGTGATATTTTTCCTTTATCACTAAGGTCGTAAATCGTTCAGCTCGCGATCTTACTTAAAAATAATGTCACATAATTACGTACATATGTATGTACGATAATGTCTTCTTTTTTTAAACTCAACTTTGTAAGTAAGAGGAACGCCACTTATGGTCAAATTAAACGTTGGAATAATATATGTGTATGTATTTAAATAAAATCTCACATCAGATATATGACGTGCCCATTATTTTTCGAATTCGCAACACAATCAAGTCATACAATAATAATCTCTCCAAATTAAATTAAAACGTCAATTTGACGCTATTCCTCATTATCAGTCGGGATTTTTCGCAATAAGTTCTTTACATATTTTTTAAATACTATATATCAAATAACTATATTTAAATAACTATATTATATTAATATTAAATAACTATATTTAAAATACTATATATAAAATACTAATAATATCAAATCAATGACCTAATTTTTAGTTTATTACAATTATTAGGGATTATTATCATTGTAATTTGATTGCAAGTCTGAAAAGTAATTGGTTTGCAGTCGAATATTTGTGGTATATAAATTTAAATATATATACTCTCTTTAAATTCTTGAGAGAATTTCACTCTAAAGAGTGAAACACAAAAAGAGTAGCTCAATTTTCAATTTTTAAGAGTGAGATTCACTCTAAAAATTAGAGAGTATATATTCCATCTGATTTTGTAAGTGATGTTTCTCTTGCTTATAGTTGATTTATTCATATGACTTCTTTCTATCTTTTTTTAATATTAAATATCTTGATAACTATAAGTCACATCAAATTAAGATTCCATTTACATAATAAGCTATTTGTATAATAAAGATAAAAGAGTAAATTCTCGTTATTCCCTGTACTCCAGATTTAATTCTTGAAAGAGCTTCGATCTTTTATTTCTTATTATAGCAGAAAAACTATTAACATTTCAATATTTACGTCAGTGAAATATCAATAATAAATTTGTTAGAAGAACTTATATATAACGTATAGATATATAAGGACTGGCTTATCTGAAAATTATCTTGTATTTCTGACAATTGTCTGTTAATTAACTTGAGGATCGATCGGCATGCATCGAGCAATAGCGTTACGCTACGGAGATTTTCTAGGCTTTGTAGCAATTACGCGTAATGAAAAGGGAAGATGACAGGAGTGGGCGGGAAACAAGGAGGTCGCAAGAGAAGAAAGAGCGGAATTGGGCTAATCGCGAACGTGTGTTCGCCGCGATGGGTTTACCTTGATTTTGCGAGCGCTCGATTCGCGTCACGAGGCGAGGTCACGCCGAGACCGGATAACCAGGTCATTGGGGCATTCGGATACTCGAGGACCGCGAGTGGAACTAGGCGCATATGCATGTAGAACGACCCACATCTCTCTACGCGCGCCCGCGTCCTTCGCCCGCGGTATCGAAGGACTTAAACTTTTGACGCACAAACACGTAATAACGAAAGCACGCACGCATCTCCTTCTCGATCTAGAATCATTGCGGAGCAAGGCGCAACTACCTTGTTTCTCAAGGTTCTTGCTTTCGTCGTCTATCAAGACCCACGCAAATTTCAAGACATATGCAGGGAACAAATAAATATATATAAATATTTCGCTTGACATAATTTTCTAATAAAGAGATATCACATAAAGTGTTTTGTGACAATTTCGCCGTTTTAAGCAGAGTTATTCCAAAAGGATAGAATAGATATTTTCTCTCTTTACCCATTATGTATAAAATTAATTTCAAACAGATATTTAATAATAGCAGATAAGTGATTTTTGTTTGTATACTGAGAGAAATGTGTTTGTGACTATAATATTGCACGGCAAAGTAATTATTTTTAAGTGCTCTTATCTTATAGTTATTACTACCATAACATTAATAATAATAACCTTACATTTATATTTATACGTTATATTATATTTGTTCTATCAATTGTGACAAATGTGTAGTATAAATTATACGATAACTTCAAATATATTAACTTCATATATTAATTATATATTATATAATAATTTTGTAAAATCCATATCAAGATATGGATTATAAATAAAATAAATATTTTTATGTAGTATAAATGCAATAGCAATTTTACTGCATAAAACTATTTTTCAACATTCGCTTACTATTTACATGATAATAACTAAAAAATATGTAAACTATTAAAAAACAATGACTTACGATATAATCCTTGCATAAATTCATATCATTGTTATACAGATGATCATAAGTGTTGAAGCAGTTATAATTTGTACAGTTATATAAAATAATTATGACTGTATAGTAATGATAATAATTATGAATATATACAGTTGGCACCGAAAACGACTATAAATTATAATTAAATCATAATTGTAACCATTTTTTCTTACAATTAGAAAGGAAATTAGAAGGGAAAAATTAAAAATTCAGACCAATATTTACGATAAAAATATCTACAAAAATACAATAAGAATAAAGATAAAATTGATATAATAATTAATCAATAAAGATGAAAATAAAGAACACGATATGAATTAAATATTGCCAGTGGAACTCTGTCGGTACCGCTGCAGCAAAAATGAAATTAAACGCCGTATAATGAAAAGCAACGGTTTCGCTCAAACGACCGCAAGACACAAAGACATAGAGTCATGCGAGAAACGGTTTCGATCTAGTTTTTTTTCCCTCTCGAGAGAGAGAAGCGAGAAAGAGGAGGAACAGCAGTCTGGCACCGATCTCGCATTTCTCATCGCGCGGAGGCGCCGCGCTGACGTTGACCAAGTTGGCGGGGAACCGGCGCTACCCACTGCTCTATCTGTATCCGCTATCGCTGCTATCGCCATTCTTGGCGGCGACGGATTCCTCCATCGAGAAAATCGTCTCGGAGGCGACTCTTCATGATGAAAATTTGATGAGAAAGCGTAATTAAAGCGGAGTTTCTTAATTTACTTGGTTAGCTTATAGACCAAAGTTGGAGAATGTTGGCGAATAATCCGAGGCAAGTTTTCTTAACACTTTGTTAGTACATGTAATATCGTAGAGGAGAAAAGAGGGAGAAGCGTAAGACAACAGCGAAAATTTGAAACGTAGGGATAGGATCACTTATATAATAGCGATGAAATATGCGTGCAATTTTATAGAATATATTTTACTTATTGATTTGATTGCAATAAATATAAAATTGCACGATTCATCTCGTTTAACAAGTTAACGGGGTGCATACGTGCACGTGCGCACAAGTGAGATCGCATACATATTTTCCGAGATGGGTCAACGAGATACTGGAAATTATTCAGATGGAATGTAAGTCGCAGCGTATATCTGCAGCCAAAGTTGCAGACTTCGCCTTTTCGTATAGTGAAGAAATGTCTCGTCTGATGGATATCTTACACGTTTTCTTCTCGTTATGGCGTCGCTATACCGTGGCGAGGTCTCTCTTTGTTGAGAAAATAAGAAACGGAGTGCCTCTCCACGAAAGACATCCGGTACCACATATAGACCGGGATTGTCATTTCCGGTAAATCGAATTCCAGCACTCGATAGGTCATCTCCCAATTTCGTCGAAAATAGAATCAAATAATAGTACCAATACGCTAATATAATATACACACAGCCACTATTAATTTGTTATAGATACTTGAAAACAATTGATCGATGTTACAATGGAAATACAATATTCTTGATAATAACTAACTAATTAATTTATTGAATTATTCGATATTGTGTTTGTGTTTGTACAAACAAAGTATCACAAATATTAGGTTGAATCATAAATAATTTCCGTTTCTAGGAACAAATTGTAATGATACATTTATCATCCTAATGGCTCATCATACTTGAAAGATCAGAACATGTTTGAAGCAAGTGTTTCGGAGTCTTATAACGACGGTGATAGCGTACACATCGGAATAAAATAATAAATTTCTCAATAATAAATTTCTTGAAATGAAGGAAATGAAAATGCACATACGTCATACCTAATGTTGAAGTTTAAGCAGGAGAAAAATGCTACGAAGGTAGCTAAAAAAATTTACGGTGTTTATGGTCAAGGAGTCATAACAGATAGGCAATCCATATAAGATCATCAGCAGGTAGCCAGCAGTTACAATGAAATCAACGCTTAGCCAACGCTATGACTGTTCACAGACGGCAAAGGTTTTGTTAATCAGTACTAAGCTATCACTGGTGAACGACTGGCTGATAGGGTAAACTCGGGTATTATGGCCATACGGAAAAGATGGCCATAGGCTATAATTTCTCCAATAATTGATAAATAGTGCATTTTTATAGTCATTTTTAAAGATAATCAATATTTACAGTAGTTCATGTGAGTACACTATTCAAAATAACAATATTATAAATATTATCTAATATTTTTTCTTTCGACTATCTGCAAAGTTTTGCACGTGTCTGCTAAAAACTGTTATAATGTCGAATAAATTACAGTTAAGTTGCCATAATCAACATTACATACACAATAAATTGCAATGTGACCTATAATTAATACTTTTATTTTCATTATTTATTTATAAATACTATAGCTATCTTTCCATTATAGTTAGGGTAAGATGGCTCACTTTTTTCGTGGTAAGTTGGCCAATGCAATCTGACGCAATCGACATCTGTTGAATAAAGATTGCGTTAATATAGATGTTATCAGCGCTTTCATCTAATGTACGATAAAGACAGAACAATGAATAAGGCGCATGAACACCCAAAACTTAACCTCAGCATCGTTCTGTAAGACAAAAGTCGACTGCAGTTTATCACAATTCGTGATATTAACTTTAAATAATTATTGTGAATAATGTGCAATAAAGTAAGTATTAGGATTTTCCTCTTTGATTTTATTATAATTGCAATAAATATCGCGACATTCGTGAGTGTTGTGAGGTTAGAATCTTGTCGTTTAATTGCCCGACATGGCATGAAGCGTACGAAGTATTTTATTCTTTATATTTCGGTGAATAACAAGAACAAATAAGGATACGTTTTCACTGAGCGCGTCACGCGTCGCGATTATGAGCTCACAATGGAAAAAGTAGATTGGATTCAATGCATTCGTTGCAAACGGTGGCTACATGAAACGTGTACATCATTTGTTGATGTTTGTCAAATGTGTGTGGCAAAATTATTTCAAAAACTAAGCAATAGATATGCAAACATTGTTTTTTTTTAAATATAGAATTTGTTTGGTTTTCTAACAAAATAAATCTTTGTTTGATTTTTTTTAACACAAAACATATATGGTCGACTATTCCATAATATCATGGCCATCTTTTCCCTAAAAATCAGATAAAATGGCCAATGCATACTTTGTAATATTTTGATAAAATTAAAGTTCTGTTAAGTATTTTCTCTTTAAGTTCGGTAGTATTGGTTACTTTAAGCTTCAGTGAAAGTAATATCCCAAACATTGTTAAAAAGTAACAAGAATAAATGTATGTTTTTTGCATTTTAAAAAACTATGGCCATCATACCCGAGTTTACCCTAAATGATGGCCAAAGTTCTGTCAGTCGGTACTGGGCCATCACTGACAAATGACTGGTTAGAATGGCTGGGCCAGTACTGGGTCCAAGTTATCATCTAGTACTTAGCCAGTACTGGCCCAGTATTGGACCGATTGTAAAATGCTATGTGAGAAGTACGAAATTGGTTTACAAAATTTCTGGAGATACGTCGTTGAAAGATGAACTTAGACCAGGGCGCTCAATAAACTTTGATGATGAAGCTTTAAAATCATTAGTAGAATGCAATTGGTGAAGTGGCAACGAATCATTGCAAATAATGGCGAATATATAATTTATTAAGATATAATTGGTTTTTATTGACAAATAAAATCCATATAACTAAAACAGAAATTATTTATAACTCAACTTAATATATATATTTCGTAATTTAGATGACACTTTTTTAAAGTCCAACATATATGATATTTCCTTGAATACACGTAAAAAATCAATGAGAGAGTGTAATAAATGTAGGTTCGGCCAATGCAAGTTAAATCGTTAATGTTGCTGCATAAAGGATCTTTTATCGGGACGATTAACTTTTCGACTACTCACTTTTGTCACTTTGATCTTTAAATTAAATTATATTAAATTAAAATATCTTTTGACAAAATAAAAATTGCATTATGCGATAAAAAGATCGTCTCATTTCGTTCATTTTGTTCTACAATAAATAGTATGCACCAGAATTGAGAAAATTTGAGAAAAGCGTGAAAGCGTATTCTCTGCGCGCGAGCACGTTACACCTCACACTAGCACTTCTACTGTATCGCGTTTCGAGAGGAAGCCTTGGGAACGTGCACTAACCCCATGCACTGCGAGGTGCGGTATCTTTCGACTGCCTTTCTCTCAATTTGTTGGCGCTGCATTGTATTTTCTAGTAAACAGCGCAACAATGACAATAATCTTGAATCAGTTTAGAATACCTACATCGTCGTTCGAGGATTATCCATCACTACTCAGATTTTTAATAACGCGTGGCAATTATATAATACATTAATATAATCTAGGTACAATATAAATTAATTACTAAATTTACACATATGTAAAATATCTTACATTTTATTATTAAATTAATAAATTTAATACATCGTACGTTTAATAGTATAATATATAATTTTATTGACACAGTCATTCGCGAATTGGTTATTTCAAATACACAATGTATATATGAGTGCGATTCAAAGTATGTGTGTTGTGAGATTATTCATTAATAATCTCGCGAAATTGAGCCACAGTCGCGCTTATGGCAAGTCATTTCCACAGTCTTCGTAGAATACCTCGAGCTGGCAATTACGTTAATTACAGGGTGACTTTAGGTTAATAAATACTAATGCTTCGCCATCCGGTGCGAACGTGTAATGGAGTGAATCGCTCTTAATCACTCCTCCACAATATATAAAATGGACAAACTCTCCGCGAGATATCCATACGAATATTTGGCTATCTAGAAAATAATATTTATAGAACACATATAAAATAGAAAAAAGCATATTTTTTACAGTTTTTCTAATATCTCATTATTTTTCATTTCGTTTTTTATCATATCCCTGCATGATTAAGAAAGTTTTCTTTTTATATAATTATATATATTATTATTATATGTATAATATCCCGGTTCTATTAATATAAAAATTAAATCTACATCAAATGTACCTTCCTGTCTTCAGTAAAAAATTTTAATTTCTGCATTATTTAAGGAAACATTCTATAATATATAAGGAAATGGTTCTTATTACAATGATCAAACCATTTTGAACTGCGTCAAAGATTATAATCCAAAAATTTGTTCAAGACTTAGCTTTAATTCTCGTGATTATTCCTGTTACATTTTGAGAAATGCATGATGAAATCAGCACTTCGGAGCTCATAAAGTGGTTTATCATACCGGAAAAAAATAAGAGTGACATAAAGCTTGTCGTGATAGATATCGCGTTAGTATTACCTCATAATTACGGTATTTGTTGTCGGCGAACCAAACATCATCGTTTGATTTCTTATCGAAATAATAATCAAAAGTGCCAGCTTGGGGCGGCATTATCGTGTATATCGTGTTCACTGATATTGCCAATGCCAGCACCGTTCTATTCAGGTTAATTGAATTAAGAACTCATTTCGCTTCGAACAGTGCCGCATTTACAAGCGTTATGTACAGAGCGTTAATAAACGCGATCTTTACTAATTTCATTTACGGACGCTTTTACGAATTCGCAATAAATTTTTTTATATACGATTATAACACCCGGATTATTATTGAAGCAATTAAAAATAAAAAGCTTTCTGTGAATTAACTAACTCAGTAAGAGAATCCCTCATTAATTTCAAGTGAATTTTATTTTAGCAGATTTTTCAGTTAATTAAAGACTAGATATAATTAGTAAAACATAATTAGTAAAATATAATAAAATATAATTAGTAAAATATAATAAAACATAAGATGTAATTAGTAAAATATAATAAAACAACCTGTAGATAATATTTAATATTAGATATTAACTTATTATGCTACACATAAAAGTTATTCTTACTGCCAATTATTTCGTAACAACGATCTTTCTTGCATAATTTCGTGTCTTTCATATCTCGAGCAATGATATTTTTCTCATGCCTACCGTAGAAACTATTTAACGTGACAATGTTCACGTTAAATCGAATTTATATCTGGTCAATAAACGATGCGAGCGGGTGCGAGCATGAGCCTATCGGAGAGAAGTCCCGTCAATAAAGCGAGCGCAATGACAAAAACGCCGTCGGGATCAATCGGGGTTAACGAACGTAATTCCTCGGTATTCCGTGGTGGCGAGTCCGTAAAAAGGTGGAGTCATACAAAGCCTTCGAGGGCGGCGAGGACGGTGGTTCTGAGACCGTAGAAATCCGCTTTTGAATCGCGTTAACGGATCGAGCAGTTGAGAGATCGCTTTAAATGGATTGGCCGATATACAATCGGGTTAAAATACTACGTTTTAACATGTAGCAGACATCACTATCGTGATAAATCACGTGTCTCCTGTCTAGATATGAATCTAAATTTACATAGTCCCTGAGAGTTCCGTAAGTCATAAGGGTATCTATAAACAAAATCAATATTATGTATGTATCATTGAGATGATAAAATCTCTATTTGAAATTTAATCAATTCCAGTATTCGATTACATAGAAGATTATATAGTAAGGCATAGATATTTTAAACCTGTGCCTTAATATTATTTTATTTGGAGGCTCAAGAGTATTTCCAAGTATTTCGAAGATAACTTCTTGCATGCGCAATTTTCGTGTTACATCGTACTAGAAATGAAAGTTTTCTGACTAGATAGAAAATAGAATTGTTGAAATCTCTAGATATTAACTGGACACTTCTCTGACTTGCGGTCTATTTTCTTCATTGTGGTACAGAGTTAACCCCGTCTTACAATTCATTGTTCGAAACATGATAAATTTCAGTTGGGAATATATCTACGAACCAATGCGGGCTATCGATTTTAACAGAAATTGGACTCGTCGAAACTGGACTCGCAAGGCAAAACTAGGGCGCACATTTAGCTATTGAGATAAATAATCTTGTATTAATATAGAGAAGAAAATACTTAATATATTTGAACTTTTAACATACTCTCTCTCTCTTTGCACATTTATATACGAATAAACTATGATCCAAATAAACTATGATTTAAATACGGATTATGTTTCAATTGAAACATTTTTGAAGAAAGTTGTGTGTTATAGTCGTAAAAAAATTTCATGGAATGTCTTGGACAATTCTTCCCCATATAAGAAATTATTTTTTTTATTTTCTACTTTCTCTCTCTACTCTTCAAGGACTTAAAGTAACATAAAACAATTTTTTAATTATAAATTAATAATATGACTCAATAAGAATAAATCAATAAATAAAAGAAGGGCTACGAGCCAATTAAAATATAAAGAATATTTAATATTCATACAAACGTTTCGATGCCGATCGGGTCATTTTCAATGTAAAAACAAATAACATTACATAAGTTGTCGAAGTATTCGGTCAGATTACAGTATCCAGTGAAATGTATCGATCGTTTTTGTATTTCCTATTATTTGTGTGTCCATATATAAAATTAGCATCATTTGACTGATATAAAAGTAATTTCATCTTATTTTTTAAAATCTACAATCTTACAATTCATATCAAAATAAAAATAATAAACTGGCATTGCGTTACAATTAAAATTAAATTATATAATCAAGTATGTATAAATTAATTTATGATATATAATTTTTAAATTTCTAAAATCATCATTTAAAATATATAATCTTATCATTTATTAGCTGAATGAATATTTTTGTCAAAAACAATCGGCTCGATTGTTGAAAAATTTCAGGACATCACATTTTATTTATTAACAAACGAAGTGATCAAACGATAATAGCCAAACTATCTAGACAGATATGCGGCTTACACCATTTTCAGAATAAGCGAGTCGGCCGCAAAGTGTCGTTGCAGCCTGCACTTGCAAATTTATCGATCGACCCGACACGACTACTAACGGGCGTCGTCGTGGCATTTCGTTAACGCGCGTTGAAATCCGCTCACGGAGGAGGAGAAGGAGGAGAAGGAGGAGGAGGAGAATGAGGAGGAAGAGGAGGAGGACCTAGTAGCACGCGACCTAGACCCGACCTTCTCCAAGGTGTGCGCAAAGAGGGACGAAGAGAGAGGGTAAAGAGAGGGTGTCCAAAGAGAGTCCAGCGGCATCGAATAGTAAGTGCGAAGGACACTTAGCCGCTAAGCCCGAAGGATACCCTCGACATTAGACGGAAGAAGATTGGGGAAACAAGATGAATGCGTTTCGTAATAAGACTCGATCCATTCCTGCTGGATTTAATGGAAACTCAGTCTGGGCACGTTTAAATATTCCATTAATCCTGTACGACATGGATATAATGGATCAATGTATGAGATTTGAAAATTCTTGTGAATAATTAGGTTTATTTATATGGAAATTATGTATTCCTTTGATACTCTTTGATTTTTGTCGAAATGATCCCATACACTTCCATAATTTTTTATTGTAATTTCAAGAATTGATTGATTTATCTACGTTCTATATAATTAACCGATTGTAAGTTATTTCAAATCTATATTTTTGTATAACCAAATCGTCACTCTTTCGATATTACTCATCGTAAAACAGACACGTATCTTCATTTTGAAACCAATGGAAATTTTTAAACATTTTAAATATAGGCCATATAAGGCATACTTATCTTAATATATGCTAATAAACGTAACATACGTGCTAATTCTCTCTCTCTCTCTCTCTCTCTCTCTCATCTCCCTTTTAAAAAGTTGACTCTTTAGTTAATTTTTCGGTAATATTTCTTTTATTTCCGAATAGGCCAAATACATGTTATAGGCATTCGCATAAAATGAATTTCCGCCGAGTACAATAATTATCTTGGCCTTCCCAAGCAATTAGCATGTTCATACATCTCCAAGCACTGCTACCATTTGTTCATGATAATCACGACTAGCTCTCTTATTCATAAAATGTGTGAGAATAAAACTTTGCGTGAGGCAAAAAGATGATAAAAAAAAATAAAAAGAGAGAAAAAATAATAACATAAAACAGAAATCTTAGAAGAAAAATTTTTAATTGAAGATTTAATCTTATTTATTATTAAAAAAAAAATAGAGAAGAATGATAGTAAAAATTATGTATTTTATGATTTAAATAACTAATTTACTTGTAACAATATTATAATTATTATTATATTTTATAAAATATAGAAGTGACATTAAAATAAAAACTATCTTTTGTATATTTTATATTAAAAAATGTTACTGCCAACTTTAGAACGTGTGACAGTCCGAGGACGAAACTAATTGTTATATTTTCACAGCTTTATATTAAAATTAAATAACTTATTTGTACGATGATGTTTAATAATTAGTAATATAGTAATGTATATATTATATTATACTTAGTGTTTCAAAATTTAATTACATTCACTTTATTTTTAAAATCGTTATTCACAAAAATAAAGCTCTGGTTTCTTCTAGTATAAATCTATTTAAAAAATGTCATAAAAGCAGTAAAATACAAAAAATAGAGCGTTATATACATTTGGATTATAACTCTCAAGTAGAATAAGAAAAGATTGATAAAATAACTCCTTAAAAAAATATCATAAACGGTAAAATATTGAAAAAATTTAAAAATATTCAAAAATAATAAAATTTGAAGTTATCGCAATAAAAAAACATTAAAAATAGTGCAAGATTAAAGAAAGTGAAAAATATTCAAAGATAACGCGCACACACACACAATCGAGAGTAAACAATTAAATTGAAGAATAATTGTAAAACACGCGTAATAAAAAACAATAATAGAGAGCGAAAAATGCAGATACCGAGAGACATCGAACAAAAAAAGACAAAAAAATGAAGGAGTGTCGGAGGAGGATCTCTATGCGAGAAGTTCGCCAGTGCAGTGGTTTAGTGAGGGACCGATCGATCGCCACGTCCGCTCATCCTCTGTTCTCCTCTCGCCCTCCAATCAGTCACTGCACCACCGCGTCTCGCCTTCGCCTTCTTTCTCACTTACCCTGCGGCGAACGTCGGCCTTCTCCATTCGTTAAGGCCGCATCACACTACGCATTGGGAGACTGAGAGATGCGTTCACGATTGCGCATTGCAGTTTAATCTAATGGTTCGGGTTAACTGATTCTGCGATTAATTAACAATTTGACGTGTCTTTATGGATTATAGTGTTACACGTATATACACAGAATTATCAGTGATCTGAACAAAAAGTTGGCATGATTTACTACTTTAGATATAAAAACACGTTTAATTTGATCAAATCTCTTGTTCATCATGAAATGTTCTTCTTCTTGTAATACACGTAACATACTGTGAAAGTACTGTTCCCATATAGGGTCACCAACATGCAGTTATAACGAAACCAACGCTTATCCAACGCTACGACTGTCAACTGACGGCAAAGATTCTGTTAATCAGTACTGGGCCATTACTTGCAAATGACTGGCTGACAAATGACAGTCAAAGTTCTGTCAGTCAATACTGAGCCATCACTGGCAAATGACTGGCTAAAATGACTGGGTCAGCACCATCTGCCAGTACAAGGCCCAAATTATTATCAGGTACACTGTTAAATCTATACACTCAGAGAAAAAAGTCGTATCAGTAACTATAAATTTGTAATGAAATAGCGTCTCAATTATATACATATTATTAAATTCTAATAAGAATACTAGATTAAGTGAACTAAGAAAATATAGTACATTAACCATATAAACAATTTATAAATGGTTAATATTACTATATTTTCTTAGTTCACTTAATTTACTTATTGTTCTTATTAAAGCTTTATAATAGTTACAAATTTGTGTATGCATTTCTTATTTATTTTTGTCTTCCAAGTTTGAAACCAACGCCTTTTATTGTAAGCTGAGAGGTTTCCTTCTTAGGAGAAACTGAATTCCGCTACGTCCCTCTGGTGACAAAGCCGCGTACTACACTTTAAAAATTTTTGTCTAAACTAGAAAAATGTAATTGTTATATCTATTTGCATGAAGTCCAAGTAACTACTCAATGTAGTTGAGTCACTATTTCAGTACCAATTAATAGTGCATACAATTTGTTACCGTGACTATATTTTTATAATATTCAGCATTACTTTAGTTTCTATTACTTTGTAAAACTAGTTACAGGTACTTCAATTGCAAAAGTTACCAAATTTATAGTTACTGGAACTATCTCGTTTTCTCTCAGTGTAGTGTCAAATTTAACCTAACGTGAGTCGCTACTGCTCCTATTAAATATATCATTATTTTTTACCAAAACGATAGTTAAATTTGACTCTATATCGTGTCAATTTGACACTATGTAATATCAAATTGATACTATATAGTGTCAAATATAATCATTGTTTTAGTATAAAATAACAATATGATTGAGTAGGAGCAGTGGCGACTCACGTTAAATTAAATTTGACACTATAGATTTAACAGTGTTAGTACTGGCTCAGTATTAGGCCAATTATAAAACCCTATGATTGTTGACATTGTTTTCTCAATTTGTAAATGTGCTGCTTTACTATATTTGCTTAAATGTTTGAGTACTTAAATGCATGCAATTAATATTACACTGTTACTATTACACATTTAAGTATTAACCCCTCGATATACACGCATAATTATTCAAATATGCGATGACATTAGCAAGTAGACGCAGCTATAAAAAATCAACCGGCATCGGGGAAAGAAGTCACGCGTCTCCTGTCGTGAGCGCCGTAATTTTGAGTGTACAGAAATACGAAAGCTTGCGAAAGAAAGAAGAAAATAACGGGAGCACTTTGTGTACGAGCGTTTCGCGCGTTAAGGCGCCGTTCACGTTGCGACGATAAAATGTCGCGGCGTGGGTTATCGGCTTACTTCGATCTGTGTCCTTAAATTATCCACCCTTTCCCATGCCGCTCGGGGTCGAGTTGGCGGAGCTTCGAATCCAAAATGAAATTTCCTCCCTCTGCTTCGCGCAAAACGCTTGCTTCGAGCATTGAACTATTTCTCTATTCAGAATGGCCTATCAGAAATATCAGAATGGCGTCTCAAGCCAGCATATAAGCAGGAAATAAAGTTTAATCCCTGAAAGATGACGGTGCGAGCTTCAAAATCGCAAGTCGAACGCAGATCCGACTCCGTTCTCGCCCGTAATCTTGGGCAAGATTAAAACCGATGATCGAATTCTGCGCTCATAATATATAAACAGCAAATCGATGTGGGAATTATTTTTTGTAATGTCATATAGATAAGGGACAAACGAAATTGTCATGAGCATATGAACGTTAACGCGACAATACTAATTAATTGATTAGTATTGTCGCGTTAACGTTCATATGCTCATGATAATTTCGTTTGTTCCTTATATGATATCTAAATTGCAATAAGTTTTTTAATTTGTCGTGAAAAAGAATAATCATCTCGGTCATATCTTTATACTATAATCCCAGATTAATGTCCAGAACAGATAAATGTCAACACCGGCTGGTGCGCAAATAATCCTTTCAATGGCTACGTTTACACCGTGCATTTAGGCCGCGGCCTATACAATAGATGTTTATCCTTGTTTATCCTGTAGGTTAAACAAAGACACCTATCATATAAGTCGCGGAATAAGCGCACGGTGTAAACGTAGCCATTAAGACAATGGACTTCCCGGAATGTTCCAATGATTATCTTATCTTTAATCATATAACTTCTCTCCTGCACAATACGAGATAATTCATCAGAAATCTTAAAATACACATAGATAACATGAACAATTATAAAGTTAAAAAGGGAAAAACAATACAAAATACAATGTAAATCTAGCAGAATTATTGTTGATACAGATTATATTCAGTTAACCTCGGTAGTTTAACTGTAAGGACACCCGTCTGCTCAAGCGAGAGATCCAGGTTCAATTCTCGGTTCAATAATATTTTTCGCAATAAATTATTCGCAGTTTTTAGATTTCAACATATAAAAATTAATATTCTTGTTAAATGATGCTTATTATTATAACATAAAAATTTATTAAATTGCTTGTGTATAATTTAATAAGATATTATTATTCTGGTTCTACTCATCATGTATGCGTCTTGTAAAAGAATGGCAGATTTTCATTCTTTTTTTACAATAAGCTTTCATTCTTTAGTGGAACAATTTTCAAAACTTAAAGTAGTAAGACTATTTTAAAAATTATACATCTTCGAAAACTCTAAATACATAATTATTAAGTTTTCTCAAAGTCGTAAAACTTTGGTTTAAGGTATTTTTCATATCTATTATATTTCAATTGTTAAAGATGTTTCTCCCCTTATATATTAACAAGAGCATTTATAAAAAAATTAATGTAATTTATATGCAAGTTCATCAAAATTTGAAAGACACTTGTTTCCTTAGTATGCTAAGCAGTTACAAGCGGACAGTAGCGAGCATCACGAAACTGCAGTAAATAAAACTGTAAAAAATATGGAACTCATTACTCAAGGAATATTTACATCAGAATAACTTTGTCTGATGATCTTATGTAATTTTTATATAATCTCGATTTCCGTATATTCTCTATTTGATACAAAGATCGCATTCTTTGACACTAGGCTGAAACTTTTGTGCGACACTGTACGAATTGTGCCCTTCGGGACCGAGACTCCTCCGGGATCGTTTCGTACGATTACATTCCAACCTTCTCTCTAAAGCGAATAGAGGTGTGTGCTACTTAGGTCGCATAGGGAGCCTCTCTAAATCGTGGCGGCAGAAAATACACGGAATAGAGTGGAGTGGAAATACGGTTAGATCTCTCGGCCGAATCGTGTGCTGGGTCGTCTATATTTAACGTAGGAGAAACGACATTCTTGTGTGTGAAAATCAGGATAGATCATGGTTATTGAGACCCGGCCCTCGATTTTACTTCGCCCTGATCTTTCCACTCATCTTTTTCGTCATATACGTGATACGTGATACAGTTTGATATGTGGACTTGTCGCTCTCTCACTAAATATTATATTACCGAATTCTTTTATCCGCAACATATAATTTTATCTTAGAGTTTCATTTCAAATTTATAATGCGTCACCCAATCCTTTCCTTCGATGTGTTCAGTCTTTTTAATTTATAATATTCTGACCGTTGAATATACAAGAAAATTAAATTTTTTACCAGAAAAATGTTTCATGTGTTATATTTCATATGTTATAAGTATCTAATTTTAGCGCGAATTAATGTATTTCTGATTAAAAAAAATTATTTAATATATATAAAGACTCCAAGTTACATAAATCCTTCCTTAATTACATCTGTTACATTATTGGAAAATTTGTGCATTTTTATGAAAAAAATCTGCTGGTTGAAGTTTTTATGTGAAGTAGTGAACACATGTAAATTTAACGTATGTCTGTTATGTTAAATGAACTTCATGAATACGAAATGTAAAGTTTTGAAATGATTTAAAAAATATGGCAAAGTAATAAAATTTGCATGTATTTATTAAATATGTTAAAATTGACAAAATAAAAGTGTTGATTTCATTCTGCAACAAGAGTGGGGATGCCTGCATGTATTTTAAAAATGACACTTATTGATATTTTCAGTCATTTCTAATAATAAAAATAAATCGTTGATATTTTTAATTATTTTTACAAAAGTCTGCTAGTTTTAAATAACCACATTATGATATTCACATTCTACTTATATTTAAGATGCAATAATTAATTTTTAAATAATCACTTTATGATATTCACATTTTATTTGTATTTAAAATGCATTAATTAAAATTTATTTAATAATTTTAAGTGTTTATATTTATTGAGTAATTAAACAAGTTATGCATTTACTAACTAAATATGTATACTATGTAAAGAAATGATATTTTTTAAAATATAGATTCTTTATAATGATTAAAAATTATTATTTTAGAATATGTCCCAGTTTAATGACTTAAATATGTGAAATTAAAAATTGTTTACACATAAAATATAAATAGATTAAAATTGATCCCCATGTCCCCATGCAAGCACGTGCGGCAAAAAATAAGAGAGAAAATAACGGTGAGAAAGAGGGAGAAGAGAGGCGGGGAAGTTTGAGAGAGAGAGAGAGAGAGAGAGAGAGAGAGAGAGAGAGAGAGAGACCACTAAAGTCAGAAAAGATGAAAGAAATGGAGGCGATAGCGAGATATAAGGAAAGCAAAGAAAAAGTAAGCTAAAAGAAGATAATATGGGCGAGGGCGTCAGATGTGACTCATCCAACACCACCATTATATACAAGGTGGCTATATAAATTCGCCCATACGTTCCAAAGACCAAAGTCGAATCATTTGATCACGTAACATGTACTAAAAATCATATCGTACTGTGTGAAAAAAATTGATGCGGCTAAATCAACTGTATCGTTCTCGCTATTGTGATGACGCTGCATCATACATCGTGCATCGGTCGAATCGCATAAAAGTAATATCACGTTTCCAAGTGCGTTAAATAATGCATGGGTTTATTGAATTTTACTGTTTCCAAATTGTTTCCGTGTATCGCATCCTTTCAAACAATTGTTCTTGTTTGCTCATTTATGATGTATATCTAACATTGATCGACAAAAAGAAATACAACTTATTAAGCACGTCAATTTGAAATTCAAATTACTTGCCAAGAAAAATATTTGCACGATTCTTTACAGATTAATAAAAAAATTGATATAAGTTATTACAACCAATTGTGATTTAAGATATGTAACCACCATTTCGCGAGTATTCGTCTTGCCAATAAAATTATATGTATAAAATTATGATTTTTTTATTTGTTAAAAATTTCGAATAGAATTCTAATTTTCTATCGATCAAGATACATCGCGTGTCGTGGGAAATTACAAACAGCTAAGCATCCATCGTGTCGGTATCGATTTCCGCCACGTGCGTCACAAAAGCACCGACGACCATCAGGAAATCTGTACGTCATCGCGCGCGGCCGCGAATTATGATCGCGCTTACGTCATCGTGATGTTAAAACTACAAATTCGTCGTAAAGGGCGATGAAGAAGATTTCCAGTTAAAATTATAGCTGGATAAAAAATACTTACGAGAAAATGCGGCGAGTCGAAAATTGCAATATGAATGTAATAATACGCGGAGTGTTCAATTTATCAGGCAATTTATGTCTATTAAGTTATAACTTATTCTTTAATTTTACTTAAAAATATAAAAAAACCAATTATTTGAGAAGAAGAAAACCACCAAATCTATGTATAAATAATAAAGATATGGAACGAAAAAAAATTGGAACTTCTTAATAAATTAAGATAGATTCCCTATAAGTTAATTTCTCTAAAGCCGCAGTAAATTGAATATAAGTAATTATTATATTAGGATTAAATTTTTTCTACTTAATAGAATAAAATTTCTAAATCAATTGTTTGATTCACTCCGAAAATACTCATTCACAAAAAGCCTCTAAATATTGTTATATTTTGGAAGTTAAGAGCTTTAAATTTGCTGCTGGCTATGCGGTTGCCACGACAACAAAAGTCGGCGCAATTCTAGTAGAAGACAATCGACAGGTTAACCTCGACCTCTAGCTTTGTAGAGGAGAAGAGAGGAAATGCAAGAGTGATCGATAAAGAAAAGTACGCTACTTCAGCAAGACTAGAGTAAGCGAAACACATAGGTGAATCTGGTGTTCAATATGAGATGATACCTTATTGTCGAGGGAGGAGAGAGAATGTCATTTCCGACAGTGACGAATTCTTTTGCTTCCCGTTTTACGTCCATTAGGGTTAACATGAAAACACTTAGCTCATCCAAAAAAAGAATTCGGGGAAAATTGCAATATCTTGTGGCAGTGTTCCATAAAAATATAGATTTGAGAATCTAGGAAAATATGTTGCCATATAAGAAAATTTAATAATTACTAAAATTCTTATACGTATTTATTCATTCCTGCATGTAATAATCATATAGGTAGTATTTGTTAGTATCTGAATTGATATTTGTTGTAAAATTATTCTCACGTCTATCTTCATAACTTTCAAACTTGATTACATTAATAGCAAATAACTTATAAAACAATACATATAATCTATAAAAAAATTCCACTTTTATATACATATTCATACTTAAAGGTAAAACTTTTTTAGGGGTCTCTGGCATTATTTTTAACGCATAAATATGATTATACGTTCTTTTTTTTTCATACGAAAGTCGCCGGGTACAACAATTAATATAATCTCATACGGAACAGCCGGCAATTATCGCACGTTGCGAGCAAACGCATTCAAACATGGAAGAATTGTTTTCTTACGCTGTAATTTATGTGGTAATAAGAGACCGCGCGGATGGGAAAAGTGAAAGAACTTCCTTATTCCCATATCACGAGAGTAACGAGTGCAGGATAATTTATCGCGAATGCAACTGAACATAACCCATCGAAACACGATTGTCTCAAATCATCCAAGTTGAAAAAAGTTAACAGCAGCTTCACTTTCACTCGCCACCGCTAAGAATCTCTCGTGTGATATCCCAATTACGACGTAACACATGCTGCATAACATACGTTTCTGATATGCCGAATTTCTATATTGAATTTCTGATATATTTAAAATCAATTTTTCTCCAATAAAAGTTTGTAGGAAAAGTTATGTTCATTGAACTCACATTTTTCCATATATTAATTGGTTATTTATAATTGCCAGTTATTCGATTAACTTTGTAACTTTGCTATCTTCTAAAAGAATTTAATATGTATAAGAATAATCGCAACAATGTAATTTTCCAAGAATATAGCCCTTCTTCATTTTCCTACATAAATATTTAAATAATTTGCTTCACTGAAAGTCCCTTGGGAATTAATCGAATATTCCGAACATTTTTTTCAAAATTCCGCTGCGCGTACTCTATTATACGTACCTTGTTGTCATCGCGTTTCTCTTCGTGCTCTAATGAATCTTTACAGTCACCAGTGTGTACAAAACGCGAATGTACCGTTAACATGTCCTCGTATGACTGTAGTCGAACAATTCGCTTTCCACGTGACGGAGCAACGGTCGAAAGAGCGATCGATTAGCGAGAGAGATTCAGTGAAAATCTGTGCCATCGTAGGGTGCAGTTTAGCCTCCACTTTTTGGCACGGGTTTCCGTGCCAACCAATGTATAGCTCGGGGGAATCGACAGAGGTTGTCTAACGGACAAAACGATTATCTTCACGCTCGGCTTAGCGCGATCCCTATTCGCAGGAGCGCGATCGATGCCGTGATCAAATCCGGCAGATTGTTGTTCCAGGCTGCAAAACAGGCTCATCGAGAAACCGAATTCGCATTCCCTACCAGCCAAATGTACTCTTTTTTTTGGCAAATCGGTCCCAATTAATAAATCAGTTTATATCGTGCGTATCTCATGATCGTTATAACACGGTACCAGATTTTTCTTATTTCATATCCACTGTTAGAAATGTTTGTAAATTTACAATAAAAATTTGCAGTAAATTTACAAACCATATAACGCTTTGTTGTGATTTCACAATATTTGTAAATTTACAATAGATATTTGTTGTGAATTTACATAACTGGCGTGCCATGCTTGCGTATTAGAGATTTGTATATACTTTACCACAAAATGTTATTGTAATTTCACAATACAATTGTTTAAATTTACAGCACATTTTTGTTGGACAAAAACTTCCAATACTTTTGGAAGTTTACAAGAGAAATTTCTTACAGTGTAGGCTGCGTTCAGCAGAAAAAGCAGCTTTGAAACTGTTGTCAAATTCTTCAATATGAAGTTCATACATTTAGATCTATCTAAGGAATTAAAAGCAAGAACCAATTATATTGAAGAATTTTGCAACAGTTGTAAAGCTTTCTTCCCAAGTATTTCTTAGAATGTCTTATAAAAATAATAAATAATCTTTCGGAATATATAAATTATTTTCAAGTTTTTGCAGACAAAGGCTTTGTTAAGAATTATCATGGCGCAACTTTGTAATCGTGATAATATCTTGATAATATGGAGTCATAAGTTAAGATCGCGTTAAGATAATAAAGTGCAGTTGAGATTAATTGCGAAATAATTCATTATCTGTTCATCACGATTTAATTATTTGCCGGAAATTCAGTCACAAAGAATATAAAATTCTTCCAACACCTCAAAATTAAAATTTTTTTACATCAACAACTAATTTGAAAAAATGTTAAATTTCATTAATATACATAATTATAAATTCCTTTTATTTCATTTCAATCTATTTGACTTTGCGCTTTCGTTTCGTTGATGGAAATTCAGTTTCGTGGCAACAAAATAATCGCAGCATTTTCCAAAGCAACTTTTGGTACATTTAAAATGAATGGACATTCGGTCCGGGATACACCATATATAAATCCAACAATGTGATTGACCGATTCGCCAGCTGGTTCTCACGTTAGCAAACTTTAAAAATGAATTTAGTGACGATGCCTTTTTCCTTTCGCTTTTTTTTCCTTCAGAATTATGCATTTTATTGAGAGAGAGAGAGAGAGAGAGAGAGAGAGAGAGAGAGAGAGAGATATGGATTATGTCTGTTAGTTTTCGGTTTGTACACTGAAAAAAAATATAGTCAATTTTAATAAATATTTAGTTCAATATTGCCAACTAAACATTTACCGACAGTAAATAAATATTTGTTCAGTAAAAAGAATAATTGTTAAATCAAATTAATGTTTCTTTGTATCAAATAAATATATCTTTATATTTAATAAATATTTAGTTGCCAGTATTGAACTAAATATTTGTTAAAATTGACTATATTTTTTTTCGGTGTAGGTGACGACAGACTTGCGACTTCCGCCGACTTGTCTGTCTCTTTTTCTCGAGCAAAAACGGAGGACTTTCGAATTGATTTCCTCCTTTCGCTACGCGGCTGCTGCTTTACGTCGGTAATTCGGCGCGGCTATAAATTCTACCCAACTCTTTAACTGTTCGCTCGAAAGCTTTCTTCGTTAATTGCTTCGTGAGTAGCTTTTTCCTTCTCTCTTTCTTTTCATCCCGTCACCTTACGATCTCTGTTCTCGCTTCTGCTTTTCCTTGATTACATGTTGTTGCAACCTTTGAATTTTCTTCGAAATATTCACAATGCACCTATCAGTGAAATTTAATTTGTATGCTATTTTCACTTTAGTTCATAAATAAATATTGAGTCTTAAACACATATCAAATATTCATATTCAACATATACTAAATATTTTTTCTCCAGCAGAAATAAAAAAGAATTATTTTTATATTAATAAGACTTATATTTTTACGATATGTTATCTTGGTTAATTTCAAACTACATTCTTACAAATTAATGAATTTACTACATGCTGATATTTAAAAAGATAATTTAAAAGATTTCCATCTTTCGGAAAAGGTTTGCGATGGTTTAACATAGCAAAGATGTCAATAAAACTCAATTTCAAATTATCAAACCGTGTCCGGAAATTTAATTATCGTCATTTTATGAAATATAAAATGTTATTGTCGTTAAGTAAAACATTTGCCCAGTTTCTAACTCTGTAAAGTTATTACTGTTTTATCTGATTCATTTTATAAAATTTTTATCTCGATGGTCAAAAACATTTGATACAAAGAGATCAAGTTTTTAACAATAAGTTAAAAAGAAAAGTCTAGATAAGATAACGTGGACGTCGAATATCAAATCCTGGGATTCGAAAAATGTATTATTCGAAATAAGACCGATAATAAATTAAATTAAATATTTCGCTTGGGTTCGGAATTTTTCAATTAGCACAACATCATATTTATCTTAATAAGTTCTTGACATAAAAACTTTCAAAAATTCTTATATCTCTTATTTGAACATTATGTCCATTTCTACCAATGCAGATTAACTTTAATCTCGATTTAATTTATTCTTTACCTTTTTCTAATGTTTCGAACTAGAAAAAGATAAAAAGTAAGTTAAACCGAGATTAAAGTTAATCTACATCTGAATGGTTGAAATGGATATATATTAGTCTTATCTTTTCAAAGAAAGTCAATTTGTGCTTATCAGAACCGCTCACTTTACAGTTAGAAAATCGAGTTGCCGTAATTATCGCACAATATCGCCGGTATGTCCCAAAGATATCACGGCGAATTATTTGCGGACAGGTCGTCGACTGCCAACACCTGCTCATCGTGTGTAAAGTAGATCGCAATGGGACGATCAGTCAGACGCACGCAATTGCGACAGCTGTAGTGATCCAGACGCAATCACTCGCATGTAGTCCATCTCTCGTCGATGTTTGTTTAACGCAGTTATCGTGAAATACGCGTTTCTCTCTCTCTCACACACACACAAATATGTTTACAGCACATTTACATACCTCCGACATCCGTCGTTTGCTATGATACACGGTCGCAGGCCGAGTAGGTACATTGGGCACGTTTAAGTATTCGGCGATGCGAAAATAGGTTTTAGTTATTTATCGGAAAACGACGTTGACACAAGTCCGTGGAATTTATACCGAACGATACCGAAGTATCGAGAATGCAAGCTATTATGGTTTCATTTTCATTCATACGTAAGTTGCGAAAATTCTTTGCATAGCGAAACAGAAAACTACTACTATAGGTCGCGCACCTGCGCCGTCTTCCTCTAAAATCGAACGCACGTGCTCGATCGGCAATCTATGAAATCCGGGCGTATTGCGAAAAACGCTAGCACACATTTTACGGTAAAATGGCAGCGTTGCGGAAAAATTGCGTGGAGAATTATTGCGTAGGAGATTATTCTGCCGTAAGCATTGTACTAATTTATCAATAAGATTTTTTGACGTACGATTATGATAATAATTGTATTGTTATAAGCAAATTTGGTTTGAAATTAATATAAGTAATTTATCCTTAGTGATACAATTTAACTATTCGTATACAATGAGATCAGATTATTTCAGATTACTCAATTAATTACGGATTACTTTATTATAATATATTTCGTAAGTTCGAAGAATTATATCCATATATATATTTTTTCATATCACACTGTGTTAAAAAATCAATACTCGAAAGCCTGTCATATTTTTTTCATTCGAGATAAATAAAATCTAATAAAATGCTGATGTGACGGCTGAATTTCGACGTAATCACTGTTTTATCGACTTTAAATACATATTTACGAAACATCGACAGATCACTATATACTACTTCAGAGAATCTGCACATATGTTTGAAAATCATAAGACGTCTTGAAATAGATGTCTTTAAGATTTTTTTCTAAAAAAAAAAATATCTTTCAAACTTTTTGGAAAATTATTCAAGCTTTGAAGTACGTATAGCTATTTACGTTATCGATTGTAAATTTTATTTATATAATATCTGCCTAGGAGCGTTAACGACTGTTATGCAGATGGATCTTGCTTCGCGTGGAAAGTTAAACCTAAGCAAGAGGGGAGGTGGGGTGGAGAACCTCAACTCTACGTGAAAAAGTCGTACGCCCCTAGGCAGGAGAGAAAGTAGGGTGGACCTCACTGCGTGAAAAGTCATTACGTAAGCAGAGAAAGGTGTGAAATAGTCCTTTATATTGTATATGGCAGAAAGAAGACGTTATTTTTTTAAATCTTTTTTTGTTAATTAAACTTTTTAACAAATAACGAGCGACAATTAAAATCTGTCGGAAGTCACTCAAAATCATGACCTTGTGCCAAAGTCATCAGAGAAGCCTCTCCTAAAGTAAATATTTACCAAATTTTTTTCTTAAAATGAAATGTCAGGTTTACATGGGTTTCGTTATTGAGGTCACTAACATATTGATTATGAGTATATTAATAAAGTCATTTTAAGAAAAAATGTAAAATATTAACTCGATGACATATAATATACCTAAATTTAGTTTTCGCTCGGATTTTTGTGATCGGTCTTCTGGCGTCACACTATTTTTATATAAATATGATGTAATTTTAAATAACTTCTTTCACATTGAAATACAATACATTTTCTAATAAATTATGTTTTTAAATAAAAGCCTTTAGCATAAAAAGTAGACACAAAGACCTCTCCAGAATTCACAATATAAAAGATAAACATCAATGCAATATGTTCTCGATTCAAATTGTAACTAGGAAATGTATATTAAATTAACACTAAATATGGCTGCGCCCTGAATCCATATAGGTATCCGTATATGTAACTGGATACACATGGCCAAATGTTATACGATATTATAAGCACACAGTTAGAAATAAATATGATAATATCATAAATTTTACTTTTTACATACAGTGTGTCCAAAAATTGACGATAAATGTTTTAAAGACAGATTTTTTATAACATTTTAAAACGAAAAATCTAATACAAAAATGTCGTGACGTCTTATAAGTTAGCGGAACAAAGTGAGCGGAATCGATTCTAACATTTTTATTTGTTGCTCATTTGTTGCTAAAAAGTTGCCAAAGAAAAAAATTTGTTGCTCTGTCGGTTTATTTAAAAAAACGATGTTTCGCTAAAAAAAGGAAGATTCAGTTAGCGGAACAATACCTACAACAAAGCCAATCTACGCAGAAATAACGTAGGAATTTGTTGCTAATTTGTTGCGAAATATCATTTTTTTTAATACTTTACATACTAAAAAAGTGTAAATAACAACGAGAAGCCTCAGCGTGCGGGCGGAAGGAGAGTAAAGTATCAGTAAAAGACTTGTTGCTCGTAGGTTTTACGTGGTTATTTATACTTATTTTGCAAGCAACAAATTGCTAAATTGCATATTTCGAGAGCAACTAATTCGGACGACATCCTAGTACCAATTTTAAGCGAGCAACAAATCTTTTACTCTTCTTTCGCCCGCACGCTGAGGTTTCTCGTTGTTATTTACACTTTTTTAATATGTAAAGTATTAAAAAAAATGATATAATATTTCGGCAGCAACAAATTAGCAATAAATTAGCAACAAATTCCTACGTTATTTCTGCGTAGATTGGCTTTGTTGTAGGTATTGTTCCGCTAACTGAATCTTCCTTTAGCGAAACATCGTTTTTTTAAATAAACCGACAGAGCAACAAATTTTTTTCTTTGGCAACTTTTTAGCAACAAATGAGCAACAAATAAAAATGTTAGTTAGAATCGATTCCGTTCACTTTGTTCCGCTAACTTATAAGACGTAATGTTGTGGCTATAGTTTTCAAATAAAAAGAGTTGAAAAATTGAAAATAAATGAACGATAGGGCTAGAATTTTTCGCGCATTTATGGATGACAAAATAGTCAATGTAAAAGTGCTGAATTTTGTTATTGTCATAAAGGCATAAAGTTCGAGGAAGCATCTTCACACTGATCATCTCGCCATTTCTAAATGTACGAAAAATTCTAGCCCTGTAATTTTTCAACTCTTTCCATTTGAAAATTATCATAGCCTCGGCATTTTTGTATGAAACTTTTCCTCTTAAAATGTTAGAATCTTTAAATTATTTATTGTCAATTTTGGGACATCCCGTGTAATTAATCTTAAAGAAAAAGATCACAATTTAAAGTTCAAGAATTGTTCATGTCTTCGTTAATAAAAGAGAATTCAATAATTATTTTTAATTAAAATTTTGCAAAATTTTACTGGCAGTATAGAATAAAATATCTACATATTTTCGACAACGATATGTAAAATACCCAGGAAATAGAGTGTAAATCATAATTACGAGACGTTATTCGAATATTATAACTGTGATATTAAGAGACATGAGAATGCAAATCAAAATTGGCGCAAGTCACCGCGCGGAAATAGAGACTACAATGCCCATGTCTTGTTTTCTTTTTTTCTTTGCATGATCATGCCAACCGATATTAGCCTTGGCCGCAGACAAAAGCCGATATACATTGCGCACGCGTTTGCCTTGAATAATAAAATTTGCGCGAAAAGATTTCTGACCGGACGTGACTCACGCGCACGCTTTTTTTCCCTTCCGGATAAAAAGCGCCGACTCGACGTTGGCATCGCAGATATCACGCGAATGATCCGCTGCATTTCACATACATTACTGGATGCCGCATTATCGAAATGGTGCGTTTTTTAAAAGGTAGATTAAAGTCGATCTATTTTTAACGTTCTTCTTATATTTCAAATGCAACATAGTTGTTTGTTGAATTATACGGAATGATTATTATTCACCGTTATTAGGAAAAAAATCAGTTTCTTCGATAAATTTACATTTGATTTTGTTTCCCGGCAAAATTTATTCATTTCAACAGAACGTTATTTTCATAATTGAATATTTTCATGCCGATAAAAGAGCTAAATTAAATTAAAGACCACTAAGTAAGTTGAGAAAATGAACATCTTTTTAGCCTCGCTTTCTACACTTTCCTACAATTTTTCCGTTCTCTTTCTCCGTTTGAGCACCGAATTATTATTGTAATGAAATATAATTACATTAGCCGAGTACACATTTGTTTCCTTTTAAATGCAGGAAGTATATAAGAAAATGCAGAGATGTAAAGAGATCTCGCTATTTACTTATTTATACATTCTCGAAACTTGAGTTGCCTCGCCCTTTAATTTGCAATGTTAAATATCCTCCCAAGAGTAATATTGCGCCGTCATTGCACCAACTTCCCACGAAAGTAATAACGCACGATACTTGAGTGGGAAAACACAAGCTGAAGAAACCGTGCATCTGTACGATGCAAAGCACCCGCCTTCATATATTGGCAAAAGGAGTACATACTTGGAATGATATATTAGAAAAAAAAAGATAATCAATTTTTCTCGCAGAAATAACATTAGTCATTAAAATTAGAATAGATTTTAATAATCTCATTCTTTTGAAAGATGTAAACAGATGATAAAAGATATAAAAAAAGGACCCTGTACTAATTATAAGAAAATTGGATGAAATGAGTTGGCTTTCATATACGTTGTAGCTTAAAATGTAATGAACAAAAAATGCTATATACATATAACTCAAACAATGAATAATTCTTGAGCTACGATGCATCAAAGGTGCTTTGTGAGCACAAGTTTTACACTTTTAATATACCAGTTGATGAAAAATTGTCCGCTATTTGAGCCGTGTGTATACACTCAGAGAAAAAAGTCGTATCAGTAACTATAAATTTGTAGTGAAATAGCGCCTCAACTATATACATATTATTAAATTTTAATAAGAATACTAGATTAAGTGAACTAAGAAAATATAGTACATTAACCATATAAACAATTTATAAATGGTTAATATTACTATATTTTCTTAGTTCACTTAATTTACTTATTGTTCTTATTAAAGCTTTATAATACATAGTTACAAATTTGTGTATGCATTTCTTATTTATTTTTGTCTTCCAAATTTGAAACCAACGCCTTTTATTGTAAGCTGAGAGGTTTCCTTCTTAGGAGAAACTGAATTCCGCTACGTCCCTCTGGTGACAAAGCCGCGTACTACACTTTAAAAATTTTTGTCTAAACTAGAAAAATGTAATTGTTATATCTATTTGCATGAAGTCCAAGTAACTACTCAATGTAGTTGAGTCACTATTTCACTACCAATTAATAGTGCATACAATTTGTTACCGTGACTATATTTTTATAATATTCAGCACTACTTTAGTTTCTATTACTTTGTAAAACTAATTACAGGTACTTCAATTGCAAAAGTTGCCAAATTTATAGTTGCTGTGGAACTATTTTATTTTCTCTCAGTGTATAATATTTATTGTTTACTACATATGTGAAAATCAACCCATTTATCCGAGACTCAATTTTTCATATAACTGGTGCGGGCTCCTTTGAATATCGTTTTTTTTGTTCTTATAACAAACTTATTTCTCTCAATGCAGATTTAAATTTATCTATGTCAGAATTCTCAATCAAAGAATCAATTGTGAAAAACATCTTTAAAGTACAACGTTAATGGAGAATTAATAGAAAGCTTATTTAAGTTTATTCCTTAAATCAAAGGATATATTTTACCGTAATATTTTACACAATTCTATAACGAGCTAAGACTTTGTTCCAAAATGATAATGCGCGATGATAATTGCTGCATACGAGAATTTATTGCACAGATGTTTGCTCAGTATGCACAGCTGGTTGTGTGAGTCTCTTGAAACTCACGGTAGATTATACGGTAAATACATGTTTATCGGAGGATTAAACCATCAAAGAAATTTTTAGGTCCACAAGAATTTAATTTGTACACGTTTATTCATTACATATATCTTTTCGGCTTACAATTCAAAGGAATGGAGAAACGTGCAGCGTTACAAGAACTGTATATTTTTTAATTAAACACTTTTCGAGTTATCTCGGCTTAAGAGTCAAACGCGTAAGGAGGTTGCGCGTACTCGCTACGCTCCTTTGTTGCACGCGGCGCGTATAATTGCGCACGATGATACACGTCGTACAACGCAACGGTATATAAATCCGACGATAGACGCATGAAACTGCCATGAAACGCTGAAAGGAAAGAGATGATCTTTACGCTCGTCGGAGCTGGCTCGTGAAAAATCGACCGAAGCTTGCTCAATTCGATATGGATGAGAACGGAATATTATTTCTAACACAACGTGATTGATAAATTTTCTAACTATCATCGCATATTACAATTATAACATGGTCAAAATCATTGTTTTGAGAATTTTATTATTTACTTGATGTACGAAGGAAAGAACGAAGGACTGAAAATTAATATAACAATAGATTTGAATTTTGTCAATTCTTCGATTGAATTTTATATTTTTCGTTGAATGTATAGATACCTACTTCATCCTTTTTTCGCAAAAGATTTTAATGGAAAGATAATTCACAATATATATGCTATAAATAAAAAGATATTGTTTTTCTTGTAAATTGTTAAATATTTCAACACGAATATATTATCAAATAAGACTTTATGATATTTTGTATAAGTTTATCTTAAGATTGTACTATGAAAATAATGACAATGAAATTTACTTAGATTTTAGGCATATAAATATAGGTATATATATGTACATGTTCAATTTCGAAACAAGCTCCTTTAATTAAAAGTTATTGTGATTATTAGTTACTAGGTATGGATCTGTTTTTTGTTGCTGCACTGGAAACTAGAGGACTGGAACTGAACTGCATTGAAACTTTCCTTTCTTGCTTTTTGCCAAACTTTATATATGTATATATATATATATACAGAAACAAAAATAAACGATTTATTAGAACCGTATTTTAAGATATAACTTAGTTTTAATTCTTTAATTCTCATTCAAAACACTATTAATATTATATAGAGCACATATAAATGATTTAAACAGCAACAGATACGTATTATTAAATATATATATATAGCACCAAAAAAAGATTAGATTTTAAAATTATATAAAATATTACATTGTAGAGCTCATTTTATAGTTACATATTAAGAGATTTCTAAATTGAATAATTAAATATTACGAAAAAATAGAACAATTAATAATTTCTATTTTAAAGCAAAGTTTCAAAATATATGTTCGATTTGTAATAAAATGTATGTAATATTTGACAATATAGTTCCAGCATTAGATGGACATTTAGATTTACAAGCTTGAGGACGCGTAAACGCGACATTATTATTATACAAAATTACATTTGAGATGAATTTTAACCTTTATGAAAGATCAACTCGACACTTTAATTATATTCAGATATCTAAGAAGAATAAAGCCTTTAATTCCTGAATATTACATTAAGAAGTCATCGATCCATACGCGAACAAGATGAGAAGTGAGGTTGATGCGCGAAGGAGCACTGTTGTCCGCGGTGAGTCTTCAAGTTCGTAATCAGAAGGTTAACGCAAGATGAAAATATTAATTTCTGAAAGTATGATAATAGAGTGAAATCCGGGAGCCCCGACTTTCCTTTTGATGCCACGACGCAATCGCGCCTCGCAATTTTCCGCGGAAAAACTCGATGCGAACGAAAGGAAGAGAAAAATAGCGATGCGATAAGCGATTGACAGAACGGACAGGGCTGCGATCGAATTTGCCCATAAATACGCGATATATTGGTAAGAATAGAAAATTGTTCAGAATATAAAAGTCATTTTTTATTCTTGAGTTTTAATTTTTGATAATCTCATTTATAGACTTTAAACATAAATACACAGATCTCACGTTACATATACATATATTCTTATCAATTTTATGCTTTAAGCAACAAAAATTGTTATGCATTACATATACCAATTAATCTTGCAGAAAGATCAAAGTTATATTTCGAATTTACGGAAATTATTTTGTTAATATGATAATAATAACATAGCTAAAAGATAAATACGTTATTATATAAGATATATAAACTGGAGTAGATAAATTCAAATTAATTTAAGATTAAAATCAGCCGTTATTTTCCGCGCAAATTGATAGCTTTTTTTCTTACGTTATCAAAATTGAAAAAACATTTCGATGCAAAAAGACGTTCACATTATGTTTTTATGTCTTTTCTTTTTGTAAAAAATACCTCGAACTCATTTAATGCAAGCAAACGAGCATTTAAAAAAAAATAATTTGGCAAATGTATAAATCCTACTAATTTAAATTTTCTCAAAATTTTGAAATTTGTGTATTTTTGTTAGTGCTTTGAAATATGACACATACACGCGTGTTAGAAATAGAAATACAGCAAGGTGTACTATTTTAAATCGTAAGTTTATAAAATTTACTCAGCGTTAACTTTACTGTTCAAATAATAAAATCTCCGTTTCGCTTTGTTTTATCATAAAAAAATCAAGCATTCATAATGATGATAACGATGACGATATACGATGAGAGAATACGGCTCTTTCGATGTCGAAAAATGAAAATTCAGAATTCCAGCATTCGTTCTGCATTTAGCGATATTTCGTGTTTCATATCCAATGTTAAATAATGTCTCATTATGTGAGAATAACGAGCACGACGAGTAGCGTGACAGAAAAATGAGACTCAGAATCGTAGTTAAGCACACGCGTTAAATGCATGATGATACACGAGTGAAAGAGCAAAAGAGAGACAAAGTGGGGGAAGCAGGAGGAGGAGAATATAATGACAAGTGTGGCATCGAACGTGTTTCGTCATGAAACGGAGCGTGCATTAAAGACACCGACAGGTCCATGGGATCTAATGATACATTTAGCGCTAAGTGGTGCCGCCCAATTCAGAGTTTCCATCTAATGGAGATCAGTGAAATAAGAACGGAAAATTCCTCTCTCACTCTCCCTCTCTCATATGTGAAATAAATTCATATACAATGGCAATAACATATACTGACTAGCTTGTCAAAACACATGCAGTCTGCGCCGACAATGGAGATAAACAGACAAGGGAAGCATTGATTCGATATTTCTAAATTGGAGCAGTCGATATCTCGTCTGTCTGGCTTGGGAGAGTAAGTCAAGCGTGATATTTTATATTTTCGCACCTTATCTCGCTTCCTTCTCTTTCTCTTTTTCTTTTCATCATCAGCGGAGGGTCTTTAATCGTTCTAGTGTCAAGGCAACGAAAGTTAATACACGATTTATCTAACACAAGTTGGAAAACAATCAGTTTTCTTGTTGAAACCAATGTCCATTTAATTAATTCCGGAAACGACACGACCTTAATTCTCTTTCTCATCCTCGCTCCTTCTACCTTATTCTCTTATTTTTAATTTTCCAGCCGCAATTGCTCGCGTATGCACGAGGAAATATATCGTCTAACAAAAATTCATAACTTTAGTGGACTCTCGAGATTAAAGCAACTAAATATATAACGGGCAGATATGAAAGAAACGGCGCGGTAATTGGTGCGCCATACCAAAGCAACGTAAATTACATATTTACAATAACACGGCAATGATAAAACCGAGCGGCTTACTCGAAGTCATCATCAGCGATAACAAAGATGGTTATGATCAGCAGGGTCGTTTGGCATCAATTCTGTTCTCCCACGTGCAGCGAGAGTTTATTCATCGTTTATTCCGAAAATCCTGCCGACCTCAAAATTGTCGCGGAGCGGCAGATGCGCGTAGTGTCACGTTCGACGTATATCTCACAGCTTCCCGACGTCATGGCGCAAAAGGCTCTACTCGGGAGTATGCGAAGGGAGGAGGAGGAGGAGGGGGGAGGAAGGGGGAAGAGAAGGAGGAGGAATAGGAGGAGGAGGAAGGGTGGCGAGCAGGAGGAAATGCAGAGGTAGGAGAAGGAGGAGGTGGCTATGGGGGAGGCGTAGGAGAGGCAGAAGGAGGCGAGGCTGTCCTTCGCGAGGACGAGACGATAGGGCGCTGGGAGGGTGCGGTAGACGTGTTACAAGTTGATAGAGGAGAGATGGATGCACCCCGATATGATGAAGCATTTAATGCTATTCTAGGGAAAGGGACCAGCGCAAAATAAAGACAAAGTAGCAGAAAAATTTAGAAGACACGGAAGTGAATGATAGAGAGGCTTACCTTATCCGAGGGTACAGTGCGCACCGTAGTCATCGTAACTGATGGCCAGGAGACGTCGTGTCGCGTGTAATCCAGGGTAATCGGTGGGATCCGTGATCTCGATGACGTCGAATGTTTCACACCGTCCGCCGACGACGACGACGACGACGACGACGACGACGACGACG
>NW_017257601.1:57461-57699 GCF_001594055.1 Mycetomoellerius zeteki | reverse complement strand
ATAATGACAGCGATGACGATGGCACAGTGATCGTCAAGACGATTGTCGGCACCGAAGAGGACGACAGAGTTGTACGATATAAGGGGAGTAAAGGGCGAGAGATGAGTCGCGAAGCGCAAATGCACTCTACTCCGAACAGCTACGACCACTATGACGGCGAGAAGGACGAAGAGGACGAAGAAGACGAAGAGGAGGACGACGGCGAGGACAAGGGCGACGGCGAGGATGATGAGGAAAA
>NW_017257601.1:35380-57244 GCF_001594055.1 Mycetomoellerius zeteki | reverse complement strand
CCAACGGACGGACGCACTCTTAGCCCTCGACCGCCCTGGAGTGTATGTGTATCACGATCACGATCACAATCGCACCGCACCGCACCGCACCGCACTGCACGCATGCATGCACGCACGCCCGCACGCACGCACCCGTGTGTCACTCGTCCTCTGACGGCTCTGACGACTGTGACAGTGCCAAACACATAAAATGGCGATTTCGCGCTGGCTCGAATCACACAACTTCGGAGTAGTTCGGATCGGAGCAAACGGGCGTCGCAGAGATAGCGCGATCGACTAGATGGTGGACTCTATTGGACTCGATGGATATCACGGTAATGGCGCCGTCGAGCGCGCCGTCATGCGCATGCGTCCTATATCATGTGCCAATGGCCGTGTTCAAGCTGGACAAAACGACTAGTCTCCTCACCGAGCGATTGATGTGATTGGTTACATCTATAAGTAACAACCAATCATATTCGTTTACTTGGCGAACAGGCTAGCCACTTTGCTTAAAGCTCTATATATCAAAGTAGCGCATAGATCCTCCATAGGAACTTTCCAACAAGAGACACGGTGAATCGTTGCATCCTTGTTCGCCAATGTTAAACAAGGATGAGATGATCGCTGTGTCGCACAGTGTCGCTTGTTGGAAGCTCCCATGTTGGACCTACTAACCATACCTTATACCAATAATATTAAGCGCTTATTGGACTATAGACAATTAGCAGACGACTAAATCGAAATAGCCAATAGGAAGGCTGTCGGCATTTCGGCTCAGATCAAAGAAATGCGCTACTTTGATATATAGAGGTTTAACTTTGCCGACTTGAACGCGCCCAAAATGCCAGTGATAACGAAGGGAGAATGAAGAGGATAGTGTTTTCTTTTCTGATTGATTCCACCATTTTCAACTGAACTTAGGGCGCGTTCACACCTTGACGGAAAAACAGTAAGCGGAAAAGCAGTGGCCAATCAGAACTCGCGCTGGTAATTTGGCTTTTTATACTACTTACCAGTGTTGGAACAGATACCGTTTGAAAGGTATCTAGATATAGATATAGGTATTGTGTAGGAAAAGTATTTAGATATAAGTATAGATACATTTTTTTACAATTACTTAGGTATAGATACAGATATAAATAAAAAGTATCTGAAAATTTAGATATTTTTTAGGTACTTTCAATAAAAAAAGAAGGAAAAATGGGGGAAAACAAGAAAAATAGAAGTAATAAGCAACGTAAATTAAATATCATATTTTGTTTGTTTATTTTAACAAAACTCAAACAATAACATTAAAATCGGTTTCATTAATAGTTTTAAATAAATATTGAGTATTATTTAGTTTTACATGCATATACATATCTACAAAACTGATAAATCATAAAATTAATTCTACTCGTTATCAATTTCTTACCCTTGATTACATAAATTTTTAGTTTTAATGAACAGCTTTAACCATAAGAATATCGGTCTTTAATTAGTATATCAGCGCATAGGTACTAGTACTAGATTGTTAATTTCTGAGTTGATTTAGTATGCTTTTCAACAAGCGACACAGATGACACGGTATGAGGCACAGTGTATCATTACATCCTTGTTGTTCGTCAATGTTAAACAAGAATGAGATGATCACTGTGTTATACTGTGTCGCTTGTAGGAAGGCACTCTTAATGGCGGCGACAGTATTTGTGATAAATACCTTGTATCTATGTATCTAAAACTTAAAAGATACCGTATCAAAAAATAACTAGATACGGATATAGGTATCTCCGCCTATAAGGACCTAAGTAATGCACTTAGGTACAGTTAAAGTATTTAGATACTGTATCTAGATACTTTTACTTAGATACGTTCCAACACTGCTACTTACTATCAGCGTGAGTTCTGATTGGCCGCTGCTTTTTTGCTTTCTGCTTTTCCATCAAGATGTGAACGCGCCCTTATATTACAGACTTCTATATATTATACTAGACTGCTAATGCCCGTTTCTACCAATGTAGATCAACTTTAATCTCGGTTTAACTTACTCTTCATCCTTTTTTAATGCTTAGAACTAGAAAAAGATGAAGAGTTGATTAAAATTAAACTATATTGATAGAAACAGGCATTAAAATTCACTTTGACCAAATTCCGATTAACTGGGCCAGTTTCACCAATGTCAGTTAACTTAATCGGCCGTTGACTGACCAATCGCGTTTGATGTTTAGTAGAATTGACCAATTGCGGTTGACCATCATTAAGCTTAATCGATTTGGTGAAACTGGCCCACTTATGCCTGTTTCTACCAATGTAGATTAACTTTGATCTTTGAAGTTCAACTTAGGCCGAAATCAGACTACGCATTGAAGATTGAGGGCGCGTTCACACCTTGATGGAAAAGCAGTGGCCAATCGCAACTTACGCTGGTAGTAAGTAGTACAAAAAACCGAAATTGTCAACTACCAATGCGAGTTCTGATTGGCTGCTGCTTTTCCGCTTTCTGCTTTTCCGTCAAGGTGTGAACGCGCCTTGAGATTGAAGATTGAAAAATTCAAATTTGACGAATCGAAACGAAAAGAGCTAAAATTTTTTTTTTCTTTTTGTTCTTATTGGTAAAATTTCAATCTTCAATCTTCAACCTCGATCTTCAATGCGTAGTCTGATTCCGGCCTTATTCTTTATCTTTTTCTAATCTTTAAAACAAGAGAAAGATGTAGATTGAACCGAGATTAAAGTTAATCTACATTGGTGGAAACGGGCATTAATCGACTGATTAGTCCATTAAAATTGACCAATTGCATTTGTCATTTCGTTTGACGGCAGATGCGATTGGCCAATTCCAATGGACTAATTGCGTGCTAGAGGTTTGTTGGAAAGTTCCTACACATGCAAAGATACACTTTTGGCCCCCAACAACAATAGGTTTGTTCGCGTTGCATGCACTTTGTGCACTCAGCATCTTCGCTTTCTTTCCTTTCAACGTCCAAATATATATCTATCTCATTTTAAGTTCAAAAATTTTTGGAGATTTCAAGTAACGCGAACAGACCTATTGAGAATGATGGAGAATCTGCCTCTCTGCTTTTGCTCCACCAATTGACACCGCGTTCAACTAGTAGAGAACAGCGTTTGTCAATTGGTGGAGCATAAATAGAGGGGCACGTTTTCTCCCTATGATGGGGGCCATATATGCATCACTGCATACATATACATAATGTTCATAGTATATGCATATATATACGTATTTACAGCGTTGTAACGTATTGCGTTTTTCGTAATTCCGTGTTCGGTTTTGAATGCGATCTGCGATCACGGGACGTTACGTTGCAGAATTTGTTGTGCACTTCAATAAACTGATTCGGAGGCAAAACATAAATAATATAATATACACAATATAGTTTACGAATAAGATTACTTCGGAAGATCATTCGTTCAGTGGTGAGTTCACCTGACTTGCAATCACGATTCTCAATTATTCTAAAGGCAGAACGTAAGTCGCGTGTTTTTCGGATTAGATATAGATATATGTTTTTGAATGCCTAAAGATACATATATCTTTATATTTTTGCACCACTAGATACAAATAGCATCAATAGATGGTTTATTACGCAAGTGTAACCTTTGGTTAGGCTACTTGAATTCACAAACGGAGCATTTGATAAATCGACATGTGTTTGCAGATAACATGGAGGTGCCTGTGTTTAGTGATAAAGTCACACAACAGCTAAAATTGTTCGCTCAGCAATGCATGAGTGATGCGTCGCTTCTTCATGATCCAAAACTGTCTTGTATTAAAGATTTAATAGAACATTATGGTGGTAAGGTACCAGAAGCTAAAGCAAATGGTTCTTCAGATACCAAAACAGAATTTGAAAACAAACCTGAGCAACCGCAATTTGAGTCAGCACCAGAGAGTGAAGAGAGTGAAGAGAGCGACTTAGAATTGGATATGACTGGCGTAATCGGTTTGTCCTATATATTTATTTTTACAAATTATATATATATATTCTTGCATTGTTTTTTATAATAAATATATAATATAATATCCTTATCTTTCTTTTTTTAGAACCTGATGAAGATGCTCCTCAAAAAATGGGAAATTTGACTTTACAGCCCAGTGAGGAAGAAATTGCAGAGTCACAAGCAAAAAGATCTGAAGCAGTCTCAGCATTTGTGGAGAAAGATTATGAGAAAGCCATACAATTTTATACAGAGGCTATTGTACTGAATCCTCAAGCAGCCTTATTATATGCTAAACGTGGTCAAGTATTCCTAATATTGAACAAGCCGAATGCTTGTATTCGTGATTGCGACCGTGCTATGGAATTAAATCCAGATAGCGCAGCGGCTTACAAATTTAGAGGAAGAGCTTATCATTTGCTTGGAAAGTTCGAGGAAGCAGCAAACGATCTGAGATTAGCCTGTAAGCTGGATTTCGATGAGCAAGCAGACGAATGGCTACGTGAAACCACACCGAATGTAAGTATTACTTTATGTTTTGTATGAGAAATGCTGCACATTAGGTTACAATTCAATTTCTATTCTGTAACTAACTTCTTATAAAACCGAGGCGTATGGAATGAAGGTCGTGATTGAACCTTTTAATCGATCATTTACATAGAGCTATACGCTCTTCTAGAAGATAATAAGAATTAAGAAATAGTAGTTTTTTTTTATTTCTAAACATCATAATTGAGTTTAAAAAATTCTACAAAAAACTTACATCTTACAAGTTAAGAGAACAAAGTGAGTAGAATCAATTTTTACTAATATTTTTATTTGTTGTTCATTTGTTCCACTAACTTATAAGACGTAAAAAATTTTTTTTTAATTTTATAAGTCCATAAAATTCTTTAGAGAACGTGATGAGAACAATATTTTTCAAAGATACCAGAAGGTTTGCGGGTTATCACCGTGTTTTTTATCCATTGCTAATTCCAATGTTTCGTGAACCTTGCCATTTATTTTATCAGAGTGAGGAGCGCACTGATATACAGAGTGGCCCATATAAAGTGTTACTTTTATTTGTCTGAACATATTAGTCATTTGACTTACACTTTCAGAGATAATAGCTTGTAACGCTTTACATGAGTCACCCTGTATAGTATCAATATGTTAACTCTATATAACTAAAAAAATAGATAGTCTTCATAAAATACATATATCTGTAACATTAAATTTACTTGACATAATCTTTGTATAATGTAGAATAACAATGATGACAATAGCAGCAACACAATGGTCATAATAATAATATCAACAATACACTTATTCAAACGCTAAGTCGCGTTATATTTATACCATTATTTCATGTATATGAAAAAGCTTGCTTACCATTATTGTATTTATCTTGGTGTCGTTTGATTAGGATCATGATATTAATATAATCCAATTACACACTCTCTCTCTCTCTCTCTCTCTCTCTCACTCACTCACTCACTCACTCACTCAAAAGTTGGTTCAAAATTAATGAAATATATTTGAGACAGGTAGCAACAAAAATGATTTAAAGATATAAAAAGATTATTTAAAAATCCAATTTTACATTGAATTTTGTGACCTAAGAGTCACTAGAAAAAAATTTAATAATCGAAGGCTTAAAAGAATTAATTTAAAATTTGTGACTCTGAAAAATTAGGCAATTAAGTATTTGGAAAAAACTTAATTTTAATATCTAAAATTTAAAAAAATTCCGTGTTTAAAGATATAAGGAACTTTATTCTATCTAACGCGCGAATTAGAAGGAAGCCTAAATTTTTGATCAAAAACAAACATCACCATTCGTCTCACGCATTAACTGAGCAATGCGTGAGAGATCAGCATATCTTTAATGAATTTAATTACACATTTTAATAAGAACACAAAATCAGCTTATACGAGGTATTCCACAAAAGCCATAAGAAGAGATCATCTTATCTCTTTTTCGCAATGGAAATATTTCGGTATTAGTTTAATTTCCCCGGTACAGAGGAATTTGACGGACGAGATTGTTGCTCAACATTACATCGATTCTGGAGAGTCTTTGTTTTTTTTTCTTGTTTAGATAATCGGCAAACGCCGATTTGTCGCGAAAATTTAAGTATTAGGTGCAACAGTAGTTTGGTTTACATTTTCAAGAACTTTAGGAAATTAATCTTAAAATTAGAACAACAATTAATAATAAGATAATTAGATGAAACTTATGAAAAATTATGAAACATAATTATCTAAAATAAAATTATTTTTATATAGATAAGTTAATATCTCTATTTCTGAAATTAAATTTCTTAAAATTATGATTAAATATGAATAAAAATGTCAAAATTGAATTTTTTGAAAAAAGACAAAAAGTTATGATTTAATATTATATTCTCTCTCTCTCTTAAATTAGAATTTTTTGAAATTGAAATTAGGGATATCTGGGATCCGGCTTTATCCGACTCTTTTTTACTATTCAGCTAGATAGCCAAATATCATTAGTATCGGACAATATATATATATATATGTATATATCCGGTTGAAATTTTATATTTAAAGTTCGCGTTATTAATACAGAATTCTATTCTTTTTAACTGAACTTCTCGCATAGTTCATCTTTCCTCTTTTCCTTCTCATGTTGGGAAGATAAAGAAAATTATTATTGCTATTTTTCCCTCGCTTTTCTTTCTTTTTTTGTAAAATAGAATAGAAAAATTTTACTGGATATCCGGAAAATATCCGCTATCCAGTCGGATAATTGTCCTACCGGATATTTGACCTGATATTGGATATCCGGTGTCGCATTCTTTCCGAATATCCGATATCCGGCAATTTTATGATCCGGTTTTACATCCCTGGTTAAAATTTATCTCGAATTTTGATTAAATTCTCTAAATTTTGATAATTTTTTTAAATATCTAGAGAAGTAAGATAAGCTATTGTTGCACCGAAGCCTCGAATTTTTGCCGAATCGATATGATATCTGAACACATAAATTCAAAGAGAAACTCTCACTGTCCGCTTTTGGATCGGAATGGTAGCACTAGCATTGTTTTACCAGACACAAGCAATACACTTGCTCTTCTTCTGCAACCGAGGAAGTGTTTCGACCACTGAATTCGTGATATCACACTCCACAGCATGTTCACGTTTTTTCACATTGTGTCATATGTTGTGAAGGACGAGGTTAAACTATTCGGATCTAGAAATTATATGGCGTTATTCGCCCGTTCAAGTGATGGTACCTCCAAATTTTCATACTTCAAAACTCCATGCCTTTCCGCTTCCGTTGCTTTCGCGACCGTCAGCTTCTTTTGCAAACCGATTTCTTGTCATTAGAGCAGCTCGAATACAACTTGCGAGGATAGCGCGATCTATAGTTGCCTGTGTTTCAAGAAGAAAATCCTTGGTACCATCTCAAATATCGGACCACGTTTTTCAGCTCGTTCACCATCATCGAGCATTTTTAAGCTACCAAGGCATTTCGGCTACAGGCTGAGTGTTTCTTCTCGGTCTAGCAGAGGTAAACGTCGCTTTATCGCCAGTCCGTATTTCACATGGTATCAAGAGCTCCGTTCTGGAACGCGGATACGCACTCAACTCGGTGGACTTTTACCTTCGCTCTCGTGCAACACCGCCTCTACCGACTTCTTATAGTTGCCTACCAACTCAGGTAGATCGTAGGCGATAGATACATCAAGCCTGTTGATCGGACAGCCGCGGAAATATGTGCATGTAGAGCTCAACAGCTGGAAATCATAAAGTGGATTTAGTCGGAAGAAATCACGGTAGACATCCGGATCTGGTAGATCGTAGCGTGATATATTCGTGAGAGTGCTGAGGCCTTCGTAGATATGATAGTCCTGTGGATTTTCGATGATCTTATCGCTGATCTCCCGTTTGTTGCCGAAGAACGTCTTGTGATTGTAATACGTCGTCAGGTAACAGTCCACCATTTTAGCGTGATTACGTACTCGTACCTGAAATTGTCAAAGATTAAACGCACCAAATAAATTTTAAAAAATGTTTTAATTCTTTTTATAATAGGTTCTTATTGTTGATTTTTATATTATTTTCTCGAGGAAAGACAACTATTTTTCGCTTTGTAGAATTTTGTAGAATTATAACCAAAATAAGAATCGTAGGATCAAATAAAAGTATTTATAGATGACCGGAATAATTATGAGAGAGTAAAGTCGTGGCACGAATAACACGCTAACAGTACTAGGACTGCTAGGAATGAGAAAGAAAAATCCCGAATCGCAATTGGCTCCGTTAATTTTCTCACAAACATCGCTAATATTTCTTGCCCTGTTTGTATCCTACGATGAAATATATGCATGTAATTAGTAGACATTGGATTCTTATGCAATTTCATATTTATTTAAAAAGCAGATTAGAAAGTAAAAAAACATCAAAATAGAAATTTCTTATTAAAAATGCATTCTAAAAATGCATATTTATTTGTGCATTATTTGTGCATGTCTGCAAAAAATATCCACATAAAAATCCGATGTCTAGTAATTAGCAAATTATTGCTTCCTATTTTGTCCTGACTATTTCCCGTTACATCTTAAATATTATGTATATAATTTTAAGGGCTCGTCTGAGATTCGGAGATTTTTTAGAGATCGAGTAATGAACGCACTTGGATTAGTCGAGTTACATAGTGAAGCAGCCATGTGTAACATTCTAAGAACTAGAAATGAAATCGAGAAGGATCTCGAGTTTGAATCCGGTCAGCTTCGTAGTTTTTAGAATTGATGTGAACTTACGGCGAATCTTCTGGCGCTTGCTATCTTGTGCTCAACTCTCTTGTTTATAGCGGAACGTAGGTCGCGAAGAAATGCGCGTTCTTGAGCGTACAACAACCTGATAGGCGCACCAGCCTCGTAAGGTAATGACCATAACGACGTGGAATACATTATTGGCGGCTCCGCGCTTGACATGAGCGGTGATATATTCCAGATTAAGGCGCCTTGCACCCTCATTAGTTCTTCGGGTTTTACCTGGTCGGCTTTGTTAAGGATAATACGGGTCTGTGTGAAATTAATGTTATATTAGGCGTTTTTCAGGATAATCTTTTTAGGCAAATAATTTTACCTCATTTTTATCATCTCACCTGATATTCTCTTCCTTTTAACTGGTCAAGAATCGCCTCGGTTTCGGGACCGACATCCAACTTGGCGGGATCGTAAACCAAAAATATTATGTCTGCTCGATCGATGAACCACTGACACGCATCGTTAAAGGGAAATAACCGTTGAACTTGCTTTCGAATTTCTAAAATACCCGGAATCTCGACAATGTTCACCTAATAATTTCATATAATTAACATGTAGAATTTTATTATAGTTTTATTATGTAACACGTGTAAATTATGCTTCGAATAACATCAATGATTATGATTGTGAATATTAATTAGAATTTTTCTTTACTTGTTATTGTATTAAAGCCCGTCATCATCAATTTTTAATCATGCATAATTAACATAATAAAATGATTTAAAAATTAATTAGAACTTTAATTTACATCGAATTTTTTAATTTTATTAAGGAATAGAGCACAAAATTTTATTTTGCATAATTTTGATTGAAAATCAAACGTTAAAGTGTTCCAAAAATATATTAAACGTTTTAAATATTTATTCTGATTAAAAATTCCAAATTTTCAATCTTTATCGATCAATATGATTGAATTGCACATTATTTATCAACGTACATTTCCGATATGCAATATCAAAATTGTAGACGGATAAAAATCTTTTACAATCGTTTACCTTTTCTAGCAACTTATTATTAAGTCGCAGGCCTCTGAGACGATCTAGTAGACCCTGTCCGAACTTCTGCAATCCCGAAAAAGTCCAATCGGCGGCCAACTGGGTGCCATCAAGAACCTCCTCCTCCTCTCCGTGCATTATTATGTTGAAGTAGGCTGGTGATGGCTCGGCTCCTGTGTCATTTTTTCCATTTGGCGATTTGCAATGCTCTTCTAAGCACTTTCTCAAACCACCTAAACACTCTCTGTATATTCATGCTCCTAGCATGCCAGCTATCTCTAACTCTTGACTACTTTATCAGCGCAAAGCCAAAGAAAAAATGTAACAAAGAGAGATCACATTCCTCTTTTAGTTAATTACCCACCTGTCCTCAGTGACATTGGCTTGTATTCGATGTCGAGCAGATAATTAATGATGGACGATTTCCCGCCGCTCCACGGTCCCATAAATAGCACTAGTGGCTTGGAGAATATCTCAGGATCTAATAAATTAGAATAAAAAAAATAGGTTATTGCAAATCTTGAGTTAAAAGTTTTAAACATTATTTATTTTGTCTTAATATATATATATTTTTTTTCTTTAATTGAATGAATCAAAAGATAAAAAATACAATTAATTTTAAAATCATAATCGCTTACCTCCGAAATGCCTATTACTCAAGTCTCTGTACTTGTACATAGTCTCTAACGGCTTTATAGCGTTATCATAGAGTCTCTTCAAATCCCTAAGAATAATATCAGCTTCTCTTTGTATAGCTCTCTCTTTTCCCTCATTTTCTTCGTCCAGTTTTAACAATTGGTTAATGTGATCTCTGGGTCGAAGATTTTCCGGAATTTCGATTTCTTGAATCAGATCCTCCTCTGGAGTTGGTTCTTGTTCTTCATCACTGGCAACTGACGACGAGAATTGTATTATAAATTATATTAACTATATTTTTATGTCAACAATATAGAATGTAGCATCTATATAGCAATATAATTATATCATAAGCTTGGCAGATAAAGAGGATGAATTGTTACAAGATCAAATATTAGTTATAAGATCTTTTTTACCTTCTTCCGTAGATTCGCCAGAAGAAGATTCTCCTTCAGCGCCTTCTTCACCGATTTCTCGTTTGTCACGCAATTTTACATTTTCATTTTCTTCTTCGGACTCTGCGTCCTCTTCCTTCGATTTTCCATCTTCCTCTTCAGTCTTCGCGTCTTCCTCTTCTATGGATTTTGTTTCAGTTTCTTCGGATTTCGTTTCTTCTTCCGCAGATGTTGTTGTACCCTCTTCTTCTTCTGTTTCTTCTTCAGCAAATTTTGCCTCTGCTTCTTCTGACTTTGTTTCTTCTTCTACATCTTCGGAATCTGCTGTTTCGGTATCTTCTGCGCTTTCTTTGTCTTTTTCTTCACTCTCAGCTTCAGCGCTTTCATCCTGAGCCTTCTCCTCAATGTCACTTTTCTCATCCTCAGCGCTTACCGTCTGATCTTCAGTCGATTCGGCACCGTCTTCAGTTTTACTCTCAACTTCTTCTTTATCAGATTCTTCTTCAACTTCTTCACTGGCTTCCGCGGATGTTTGTTGAATTTCTGCCTCTTCATTAGACTCAACCTCTCCTTCAGTGGCTTCTTTGGATTCTTCTTGTTCCTCGTCTTCAGCTTGCGATTCATCGGTTTCCTCCTTTTCTTCTTTGGACTTTGCTTCGTCGTCTATTCCCTCTTCCTCGAATTTTTCGTCTTTTACTTTTGTTTCTTCGTCAGATTTTTCTTCGTCGAGCTTATCATCTTCTTCAGTTTTCGCTTCTTCGCTCTCTGTTACTTTTTCGGAGGAGTCGGTTTGTTCTCCCTCGCCTTCAGTTGCCTCAGTGGACGCTCCCTCAGCTTTCTCTGCTTCTTCTGAACAATATTGTTATTTTCTTTTATTATGTCTTTTAAATATTTGCATTTTCAACAAATTCGAAAATTTCAACATTTATTTAAAAATCATCAACGATTATTAATTCTACCTTCTTCAAAGGTGCTAATTTCGACACTTTTATCAGTCGCGTCTTCTTCACTTTGTTCTTCTTCGGCTATTTCCTGTGCTTTTTCTTCGCTAGCATCAGTTTGCTCTTCGATTACTTCCTTACTCTCGTCAGCAGCCGCTTCCGCGCTTTCCTCTACCGATCCCTCCTGATCGTCAGTCTCTTCTTTCGAAACGTCGTCTGCTGCCTCGTCGGCCTAAATAAATAAATTTTTAATAGTAAGAGAGAGAGAGAGAGAGAGAGAGAGAGAGATTTCTTTGAAACATTCTGTACATCGCAAATTAACTTTTATTATATGAATAGATTAAGGCTTACTTCCTCGCTAGTAGGTGATGCTTCTTCATCACCTCCGAGATCGTCCTCTTGGTCGATCTCGGTTCCGACCTCTGCACTGGTCTGCTCCAAAGATCCTTCAAATGAAATATTCTAGAAATCGCTGTGTTCCAGCTGAGTATTCATCATCATCTAGTATTACCTGTGCCGAGATGTTTGAGCGCCTTCTCGATGTACGGTCGACAAAGGTCCTCGGATGGTACCTGCTCGTCTTCGCATTGCACTCCTAAAGCGTTATTTCAATGTTTAACATTTTACTTGAGTTTGAAAAGAAATTTTTGTTTCTTATATTTTGTATATGTTTTGTCAGATAAATGATGAAAAATTAATTACTTAAACAGGACAAAAGATTTATTCTGTAATAAATCTTAATTATTTCTAATATTTATAATAATGATAATCTGTTTATATATATATAAATTATTTTAATCTCTTATCAAAATTTCTGTTGAAGTATTTAAAATTTCTTGTTAGATTTCTCTCTCTCTTTCCAAGTTTTTGTAGGATTCAACATATTTTTATTTTATTCAACAATAAAAAAACATATAATGTAATATAACTTAAAAATTAAATTGAAATAATTTTTTATGCCTTTATTCTTTGTATATTATATTTTTATTACATATTTTTTTTAAGTTTTTGAGTATTAAGTATTTTATATTTTTCAAGCAATTTGAGCATTTCTGCATTATCAGATAATCTATTTTTATCTTCTGTATAAATATTAAATCTATAATGGTAATCATTAATAGCATATTTATAATGGTTTACATAAAAAATTCTCTTTTTTTTTTGTAAAAAAAAATTAGAATTTTAATTTTTCAATCTCTGTACAATTTCTGGACAAAATCCGATCCATCTTATCTGGTTATCCGGTTTTATTGGATAAGATCCGATATCCGATAAATCGTTATCTGTTGTATTTTTCTAAATAAAATCAATTAAAAAATGTTAAAAATAAAACTTGACATCCTTTTGTTTCTAAATATCATGTTATAGCAGTTTCTAAATATCGTGTTATAGCAGAAAAGTCTATGCTGAGCGCTGCATGTGCACTTAATGATGTACGTCGAAAAATTTGGCTTGTTATTTAACGTACTGCAAAAGATTGAAAAACGCTGCATTAGATACACGTATTTTTAATAAAAGATAATTATGATATTTAATACGATCCATCTTGTCTGATTATTTTGCGATATCGAATAACGAAGTTGTCATACCAGAAGTCTTGCATACGTCGCCGAAATATTTACATTGTTCGCGTTTCGCCGAGTGCTCTGGCTAGTAGAAATTTTTGGCTAGGAGAATTCTCAGTGCGCGCGTTAATGGTGGCCGTGCCAAAAGATATCGCGCGCGGTATTAGATAATCTCGTTGCACGGAGAAACACAGCTTCGGTGATGATGAGTTTAACGCCACGCGACCACCAACCCGAAATATCTGACCCAGGTGACGTAAGAACCTGTCAAAGTCATTACGCATACTCTGATGGCCGCGAGCGAGCCATGCGCGTGTTCGCGCCCGGTGACAGGTGTTCAGGAACACCTAGCGCGACTTGTCATCCGACGTGTCTGACGAAAGTTTGCATTGCCGCATTAAATGCACTTTTTTTTAGAAACGGATATACGATTTTACATTATGATTAATTAGCTGGTTCTTGTTAAATAATACGATCGAATTTTAGCAAATATTTTAACGTTGGAGTAATTAAAAATTGATTAAAGTTTGGGAAAATGTAAGAGAATTTCTTTATCAGTGAAAAACACGGAGGTTTTTTTACAAAATTTGACTCATATACGGAGAAAAATGTTTAGTTGAATTAATTGGAATCCTGGATTCTGGAATTCTGGATTATTCATTTTCTCCACCAGAATTCTAGTTAATTCAACCATTTACATTTTTTTTCCATGTATAGATTAGAGATTTACGAAAACAAAGAGAAAAACCGAATGCTAAAAAGAGCATACACTAAATATAAAAGAACTTTGTACCGAAATATATGATATTTTCCAATCATTCTATTTTATTTGCAGCTTTAATAACTCTCAGAGACTTTCTAGGTACTCTATCCATAGAGGTTCCTTTCCTTTTATATAGATAACTTCAATTACTTGAAAGATTTTTACAGACTCTGCTGTAGTTCTTTGTTTATTTTTTACAATGTTATTTATCTTTTAATACATTGAGAAAAATGGTCTAGTTGGATTAAATAATAATTCTGATGGAAAATAGACAAATCAGAATTTTCTGGTTAAATCTATTAGAATTCTAGTTGAGATCATTCTAATTTCGATTGATATAATTATTCTGATAAAAATAATATTTCTAGTAGATTTTATCAGAAATATTGTATCAATCAGAATTCCGATTATTTCAACTAGAATTCTAATAAATTTAACCAGAAAATTCTGATTCGTTCATTTTCAACTAGAAATTTTTTTCAGTGTAGTTTTGAAATTAAATATACTAGAAAAAATAATTGGATCTACATTTTATTTAATATTTATAACAATTAGATTTACACATTCAATGTAATATTTTTTATTACATAATTAGCATAATTTTCTTGTCATTTTATTTGAGTTAAGTCTACATTCTTGGTTAAGATTACATTTGTATCAAATTTTATCAAAGAGCTGTTTGCGAAGAAAAAGCTTTTATCAACTTTTTTTTAATGTATTATAATACCGATACTCGCGATGAGGTCTAATTTATTAAGTACTACCGTTGCAAAAGTGAAGACGGTGGAATTTCCACTCTGAAGAAAATGTCGATATCATCTTCCTAGACGGTACCTGGGACGTGGCCGGTTTCTAAGTTTAGCGGCGGGTAGGCGGCTTTGAGCCGAGCACTCGAAAATATTTATATATTAGGCGGGCGAATCGTATTTTTATCGTCTTCTTAAAAAAAATGATGAGTTGATTGGACTGTGCTCGTTTCTATCGGTCAAACAAAAATTTATTATTTAATAGGACATTGTATTATTCTTATCAATGTATCAATGTTGATCTTGATATCAACGTTGATCAACGGATGTGTAGTAACTTGGATTTTGTGACGAAGAAAAAATATTGAAATTTTCGCGATACCAAATAAATTTCAAACTATTACGATATAAACTTTATAAATATCATAAAATTTATTTACTTATTTTTATTAAAATTGTAATTTCTCGGTTAGATAACCTGACAATTACATTTTAAACAGTTAGTCAACTTGGATTGAATGTATCTTTCATTAGGATATCGAGATATTAGAGTAGATCTAAGATACTTTAGTAAGATTTGATTGTACACTGAAGATTTGGCTCGAGGAGGCGCCAAAACGTTTGTTTATTTGTCAATTATATTATTATACGTGACTAAATATATATTATTATAATTGCGCCTAATTAACTACGCCTGATTCTCATTTACTTATTATACTTCATATTTTTAAAAATGATGAAACTAATTCGATAAAATAAAGACTATAAAAATGGTATCGGCAAAGTTGCAAAAGGCTCTTGACAATTTTATTTGATAGTTGCTTGAGCTACCACCTTGGATGCCACCAGTCGAGAATGTTAGGAATTGTTGTAATTTACGAGTTCATGTGATTGTACGTAAACACGAGAAGTTTTGTGGGATATCTTTACGTGTCTCACTATATCTCGTTGTTATATCACATACTGCAATTTTTGGCACAGGTCGTAGCTTCGCTAAAAAACGAAATCATTTCCTACTTTTAATCGAAGTCCTTTTATTAGCTTTTTTCATTGGATTGTCAAGTCATTTTCATGCTTTAATTGCGTTTATATAGTCCGGAAAATAATTCGGCGCAGTTCGATAGACTACAAATATGGTATATATACAAGTACATACATAATATATTTAGTAATTCAAGATTGAATTATTTAAGCATTAAAGATCCAGCTTCGACCGTTATAGGCATTTTAATATTGATTGTGTTCATTTTCATACATTGTTATGTGAAAAACAATACAAATCTTTTTTTTCTTTTATGTGTATATTCTGATTGAATAATATAACGAGATCTCAATACACTTTGATTTAATGTTTCATCGCGATTTGAATGCAGAAAGATAAATATGAGTGATTTCCTACCATGTTTTAGGACTTAAGACTGAATCTTCCGAATTCATCTTTTAAGATCTTATCCATTTTTTAAATCGTGAACTATTCTTTACGACTCCATTCTAAGTTATTATCGAACAGTACGCTATTATCCCATCATTTTCCCAATTGCAAAATTTTCGACTCTTGTCGGTTTCCAGAATAATACGGTAATACGAGCGAATTTTGAGTTACGAGAGATAGGAGAAGATGCACGCAGGCAGCTGTCGTTTGGCAAGCGCAGCTGCGCCGGATAAATATAGAATCCTGAATTTTGTTCCATAGTCTACGATATGTATAGCTTTTTGTCGTATTTAATCGTAAGAAATTTTTGCAATATATAAATTGTTAAAATCTGATACAAATCTAAAGCTTAATGTGGATACTGCTTTTTTAAAATATAATCTTCAAAATATTGTCTCATGAAAGTTCATTTATAATCGTTTAATGAACTATGTGACACTGTGAAAAACAAGCATTTGGTTTGTCATAAATATCGATTTAAATAAATTTATTTTGCATTTATGCGATTTGTTATTTAAGTTATAAAAGAATTAAACATGGAGTTTTATGATAGTCCGAACACATAATTAAAACAATTCATTTCTGGAAACTTTAGGATGATGCTGACACAGATTTATGCTGTTTCTTATGTAATTATCGTGCGGGTTGATGACAGCCAACTCTCATCGATTCCTAAAATAACAAATCCTTGAATCGACGACTTTTATTTGAACTTTGAGACGATACGTTAGGTGCTTCTTCAGCCATCAACAATTTCGTACATTCAATTATTGTAAAAAAGTGAAATATTTTTATTCCAAAACATGATATTTGAAATATATTTAATATTTAATTATTAGTTCTAAAGGCATCACTTATTTTATTAATTGCCAATAGAAAATTATGACGAATATTTTTCAAACCTATCGTATTTATTTAAATTATATGATAAAAAGAATTATATGATCAAAATTGATTAAATGTAGGGGATAGATAGATATAGATATAATCTTATTTTCGATAAAAATTTAAAAAATATTGGATTGATTAGAATCAACCAGATTTTTAATAGATTCTGTGAGGTATATTAAATTATGGCTGAATCATCAGTACATATAGGTATAGAAACAAGAAAGCTATAAGGGACTGATGACGCGCACCGGATATCTTTACGTAACATTGACCTTCGTCAGTCAATCGTCATAGTTTCGTCAACATTTCAATTTCATTGTCGTCGACGATCGATGTCAATTGCACGTTTCGAAGAAGCTATCTTTCCCACATTTTTCTTTGCTACCGCAACTCCGGTCACATAATTTAGATCTTGGAATCAGTCTACCAGCTTAAGATTGGCTTGAACATTCAAATTGTAACAATCTAGTTACAGCACAATCAAGAAGATATCTTAATATTTGATATCGATGACAAGATTAATAAAGAAATGTTCATACGAGTTTATCGCGAAGAAATTTTGTAGCAAGTTTCAAAATACAACACACTTAGTGACAAATAAGCTGGAAACTTTGAATCTATTGGTTAGGACAGGATCAACCGATCGATTTAAATCGAGCGAAGTCACTGACCGCACGAGAATAAATTCATGTTCGCGGGATCCAACTCAAGGTACGATCCAATCTTCAAGATGCTAAGGTTTATCCGCGTGGGGTTTCTGACGGTTTTACTGACCTCGTAAGACAACGGCTAGAAAGCTCAGGAGGAGGCCCACGACGAGCGCGGGTCTCATCCGCGCACCCGTCATCTCGTCACACTAGACACTACGCGATCAGCCGGGGCCAGGGTTGGCACACAGCTCGTCCTCTCTTACTTCTCGATCCCGTCGTCGCCCTCAACTCCAACTAGCTCGCGAGGCACTGGCATTGTCACTACCGTCAAACCGCGAAAGACGCCCCTCTCTCTTCTTCTTCGTCTTCTTCTTCATCATCATCATCTTCTTCTTCTTCTTCTTCTTCTTCTTCTTCTTCTTCTTCTTCCTCTTCTTCTTCTTATCTCACGGATGCAATGGACGTAGCGACAGTGATGGATGTCACTTCTCTCTTCCTTTTCTCTACCGTCCCACTTTTCCACGGGCCCACAAGCCTTTGAATTTCGTGGTCATCGGTCGGACGACGGAAAAACTTCCAACGGATGCGGAAGCGCTTACTCGCGCACACGCACATCGTATTATATCGAGTGTGGCCAAAATCATTGAGCACTGTGGCCAGAGTCAGCCGCGATCGACAGCTGTGAGAGTTGTCTGTTGACTTTACGAATACACTCGTTTTGACGTTATTTAACAATTTGGTTTTGGACACCGGATATATTAGCAACAATACACCAATTTAATATTGTTCCTAATCTTGACTTAGTTATGACGTGTTGAATAACGTGTAGCGTTATTGGAAAAAGGAGAGAAAGCTCTCTTTCGATGACGAGCAGTGGTTAGCTCTTATTTTTGCGGACACACACGTAGATCAAGGTCATTTATTCCACGCTATTGTACGAAATTCGCGTAGTAAATTCGAAATAGTTGTTTTAGGATGAAAGTTCGTAACTTTCCCTAATTTTAGGATTCACTGACCAGTGCCGTCGAATTAATTATTTCAGACTTGTACAAAGACATATTTTTCCTTGTAGTTTATATCTTGATAAAAGTTTTATTTTATTACACACACAACAAGTAAAGATTTTTCGTTTTGTCAGTATATACAGAGTATCATAGTGCTTTCTTAGTCAATTCTCGAATATTTGTTAGTATGAATTAATGTTAATTGAAAATGAATATTAAATATCTTTTACTATTTTACTTCAAATTTCAATTACCGTTATCTTTTTGATATTTAATCGTCTAAATTTATTAATTATAGATTAAAATTTTTGAGGATGATTCTAAGGACAATCTGATCCTCTAGTACTCCTCTTTGTACTCTTGATAATTTTGTAACTAACAATAACTTTTTGAATATTATTAATACTGCAAATACATATATACGTATATATATTTGGCATAATATCTTTCTTCTGGAACTAATGTCGCGCGGTTAGAAATTTCGAACTATATCATGGCGCATTTAAAAATATCTCTCGACATTTTCCTAGCTCATCGGAAAGATTTATCTGGACCAGGTAGCGGCGTAAATCGTTGACCGCTGATGATCATCTCGTTACTGCGAGTCGTGATGGAGTCGCACCGAACGTCATTTCCGGAAACTTCACAGTTTTTATTATGACTTATTCTACCCATTTTTTCATTTACGAAAACATCTATTTTCCATTATCTCTTTTCCACCCATTTGCAGTATTGTCGGCCCAGCTGAGAGATTAAAGTTGCATCCATGTTATCGTGCATTTAGCACCAAATGTAGTAATGTAATGAAAAGATAAAATGCAAAATTTGACCATAAAATTTTAGGTACGAATGTAGAATTCTAACATTTGATTGAAATTTCTGGATTTTAATTTCCAAATTTTATCTTTAGGATTAAAATCTGGATTTTAGTTTTTATTGTGCTTTCGCGTTTTCAACATTTCGAGAGTATTAAGTTACTATTCGAAATTTTATCGGGAATCAATAACTTTTTTGCTTGAAATTTTGTATTTTATACGATATGATACTATATGACATGAATATTTTGCTGCTATTTTTTATCAGCTTTTTTTATAAATCAATTTCTGACTTTTGGATGGTGATTAAAAGCTATTAAATTGATTTTCAGTATCTAAAATATCTAATGACTGATTTCATTGATTAAGAGTGACATTAAATATCAGTATCGTCATTCTTTTTGAATAAAACTTATAATTAAATTCTCGAACTATAATGCATGATAAGTGCTGAGACGGCTAATAAGTTTCCAATATTTCACGTATATTCTTTAATTAATCAATTATGAGCATAAGGAGGAGAATTTTGCTGCTTCATTGGTGAAGATAACTAACCGAAGCGTAACACAACCAGAGAGATGAGATTCGCCGAAATACACGCGCACAGACGCAAAGGAACGTCAGAACCGCAGGCGCCTTTATATTTAGAAGCCCGGGTCGCGTCCGTATAAGGTGGCCTGCCGTGCAAAAGTCCTCTCTTTCTCTTCTCCTCCCTTTTACTTCATTTTTCTCTTCTTTTGCTGAAACTCGCTGAAACTCGCGGAAACCCATATATTTAATTAATTAGATTTGTAGTTGAAAGAAATGCTTAATTACCTTTTGAACTTTTTTATTCCAGTAAAGAAAATATCTTGCACGATGTGTGTATATATATATATATGTATGTGTGACATACATATAATATATGAGTGCATGTGTGGATATTATTTATATATTTTATTCTGTTATATATATGTATATATATATATATATAAAAAGCTTATATTTGCAAATTAATCGATATCTTGTGCTATTTGCAGTTAGATCTCTAAAATTGTTTAATTTTCTATGATATTTAATGACTTTCGCAAATATGCTGCCATTAAAATAATTTATAAACTAAATTTGCATTTTTCAAAGTTTAACGCAAGTATTACGAGATTATGGCCGGCTATATCCATAGTCGATTCTTATGTATTCAAGATTGTCTTAAATACAGTCTTAAAATGTTATAAACCAATCACAGAACCGTATTAGCATTTTAAGACGATTTTAAAATAAGAACCGACTATGAATACTAGCCTATTAGTACAAAGTTTTACAGCATTTTTTGGGAGATAACGAGAGATATGTTTAAATGAACCATTTGGCGATCTATAATAAACTCGTTAATTGTATGTGGTCAAAATATATATATATATATATATATACATAGATTTTCAGCCAGGCATGTTCCACGTCATTATAATTTAAGATTTGGACGTGTTCCTAAAGGCGCACGGTGGATCGCTCTTTTCTGTAAAAGATCGCAAGGATTGCGATCATTTGCTTACGCCTATGTTTAGATTGAACCTTGCGCGTTCGCCGTCAAGCTTATAGCTTCATTCTACCACTGTGATCAAAAAGTGTCGGGATTGGTTTAATTAAACTGCACGCTTCGAATATATCGAAAGAATGACTACTGCGAAGCAAGGTCAATCCCATACACTCGCCCCTTTTTCAAAATTACATTTAACATTTTTAAATTCTGGATCTCTTATCTAGAATTTTGAATAAAAACACTTGGAAAATCTGCGAATTCTCAAAAATTTTTTTTACGAGAATAAACATTCTGTAGTATATAAGTTGTAATTCTCTTAGTGTCTCTTGTGTGTATTGAGTTCTTCTGATACAGTTTTTTTACCGAGTAACCTTAAATAAATATCTTTTAACAAAAGGAATAGATAATGTTAGACGATCATTATGTATTAGGCGCGTAAAATAGAGGAACACAAAAGAAAGAAGGAACGGAAGGCGCAAGAAAAATTGGAGCGCGAGAGACAAGAAAGATTGCAGAAAGCGCGAGAGGCAGCCAAAGCTCGTGAGGAAAATACACGAACTTCTCAAACGGATGCGGGCAATACATCCCCCGGCGCAGGAGATTTCTATCAATTTCTTAAAGATCCTGACGTACGTCAAGCCTTCGAGGTAAGTCGCGAGAAAAAATCATAGTCTTTTAATAAGTTAACAATATCAGTCATGTGCTCTTTTTTGGAAAATATAATGAATTACACATGCTGCTGCATAGAAAAATATGGAATAACGCAAAAATATTTCTCAATATTAAAACTACACACACACACACACACAC
>NW_017257601.1:31046-35319 GCF_001594055.1 Mycetomoellerius zeteki | reverse complement strand
ACACACACACACACACACACACACACACACACACACACACACACACACACACACACACACACATCAATTTTAGTATACATTTATACATATATATATATATATATATAGTGTGTTTAGTGTATACATTCACAATTAGCTATTTTTTTAAATAATAGTTAAAAAAGTTTTTTTTAATAAAAAAAAGTTATTTTGTTTAAGAAGTTTCATATAATGACTTAAAAGTTTTAAATTACTTTTTTAATAAACACTTATTGAAGATATTTTTTATTCCCGCTCATATTTGAAAGCTACAAAAATGATAATATCTCTGAACATACAGACTTTACAGTCACATATTTTAGAATATTAAAGAAATATCTACATAATATATTTCTGACTTTAAATGATTTTAACCGCGTTTTAAACTCATCAAGAATAAATATTCCACATTCAAGCATATATTTCTTTCTTTTACTTCTAAATAAGGAAATAGTAATAAATTGAATAGGAATAAATGATGTAGTTAAGATTACGAGAAATTGAATAGAAATTAAGTATATAATTTTTATCAATAATCGCGTATAATTTTAATGAATCTTGATGCGCAACTTGATCGTTTTCATGAATGAATGTGCAGGATCCGGAAGTGGCCGAGGCCTTCAAGGAGATCTCCACGAATCCGACGAATATCCTCAAATACCAGAACAATCCCAAGGTAATGGCCTTTATCAATAAGATGGCTTCGAAATTCGGCGGTGCTGGCGGTATGCCTGGCGCTGCCGGGATGAATTTCCCGGGCGGTATGCCCGGTTTTCCCGGTGCTGGGGCTGGTCGTTTTAATCCCCCGAAACCGTCTCCTCATGACGATGTTGGTCTCGACTAATCGTGATTTAATCACTGTACAATGAATGCGGAGAGCGTACCATCTCGATTAGTTGACTCATTAAAGGCTGATTTATGTTAACTTTCCTTTAACATTGCGATGAGTGCTAAGAAAGAATTTATATTGGAAAGAACTGATAATTTATAAGGGATCTTTTAAACATAAGATTAATGTTAGCATGCGTTAGCAGGATCCCGAAGATTCTGTATTCATGTTGCTGTTACTTTTCTGAATAATCTCCAGTCTGATTTTGCATTACTTGTCTCACTTAGATTTCTGGTAATTATATTTCTGTACTACTTTTAAAGTTATAATATAGAATTTTTATTAAAGATGCATTATTTCGAGAATAAAATGGATGCCTTTAATGAGTTAAAAAAATGCTAGCATTTGTTTATCTCTTGCTCCATATATAAAAATATATACATATATATATATGTGTTTGTGTGTGTGTTGTGTGTATGTATATGTATAAATATAAGACCAGATAGACATATACAGGGTGAAGAAAAAATCTCGGACCAGTGAAATATCTCAAAAATGTTTTATTTTCGAGATATTTCATCGATCCGGACTTTTTCCTTACCTCATACACACACAAACAACATGCATCAGTGATATATCTACATCACTTCGAAGAAACTTTTACTGTGAATCAATATAGTTTGTTACATATTACAAAGCGCTCTTTGGTTTTTTAAAAAATGAATTTATTATGTGTATGTTGCATTTCATTACCTTTAATGCCCCTGTATCGTACTACGTTAGCCTTATCAAACAATTTCTCAGATAAGTATGTTTTCGTGCCATAAACAGGTCAAATACATTCGATTCGCAAAATCGATGTAACAGATGTAAGTATTCTTTTTTATTCTATTATATCTACGTATAATTGTTGAAATTTAATTTTTAACATTTATCTTGCTTAATATTTCTATATCAGTGGCATTAATAATATTATTTAACCATTGTTAATAATATTATTTAGCCATTGTTAACAATATAATTAATCGCCATCGAATTTATTAATCGCAAGAAAAATAGAAAATTTAGCAAACTACACATTAAATTATTTAACACTAAAACGACACGCTGGGTATGATGCATTTTTTTTCAAAGGTTGGTATTTATATATATAATTTTGAAAATTGACTAATCTACCTGGCAGAGTTGAACATGTTAAGTTACCCTTTTTTTTGTAAAGAACAACAAATTTTTAAATAAGTATGATGGAAAATTCATATTGGGATTTAATTTGTGATTTTACTACTATATTTCGGTCTGCATTTCAAGACCGAAGAATCAATTCGGCGCGCAATTTAAAACGACTACATAGATAGTATATAAATTCACATCGAATCATTTAAGCATCTAAGATTCAGTCAGTTTGACTGTTAAAAGCTTTTATTCCTTATTAGTTGTATATTCGCATTGATAGTCCTCAAACAAAAGAAATCTTTTGTTTAATATCGTAAAAAATGATTTTTAAAAATTGCTGTTTTCTTTTGTTAGTATACCTTTTTTAATTAATTAATAAAGTTATATACATTTGCTTGTTACTGTCATGTCCCTTAATGTCTGACATATCCATTGAAAAAAATTTGTTATGGGGTATGTTCATTTTTATGAAAGTTGTTAGGAACTAAAATTGAATTATAGGTATGTCATACCCAATGTGTCATTTCCATGACAAAACGTGTCGTTTTAGAGTTAAAACCGATTAATATGTTTCGCGACTTAAAGAGGATTAACTAAATCGGCACTGCCTTGCTATTTGTTCGTCCAAAAAATGCAATATATCTGTACGTTGATAAAGTGAAGCATTAGACACGAAATAACGAGTTATTTGTTCGTACGCGAAATAAATATAAACTGTTGAATACTTATAAGGTAACAAAATAATGCGACCTAACTTTCTAACTAGACACCGCAGCAGAACTCCATTTATCACGATCATATTTTAAGAGAGAAACTTCTCGAATTAAGCGTTTACTAAAAATCTTATAAAATGTAATAGTCATTAGAGATGGTGTTCTTTTACTTTGTCGCAATTAATAATCTGAAAATATCTGTTTGCGAACAAATAATCTTAATTATCTTAAGAATATAAACTTTAAGATTTTAAAAACTATCTTGAATATTTTTTTATTCGATTAAAATGAATACTAGCTGTGTATTTATTAATGGTAAAACTTGCATAACTCGTTAACAGTAGATCGAATAGTTTGCTATATGAGTAATTATATATTTTATATATATATATATCCGTTTTATTATATACATATAAAGTATATAATTATAGATTATAATAAGATTACTTCAAGATACATGCATGTCTAACTTTGATTATGTATCGATACGATCTTCTTTTTAAAGTAATGTATGGAAACGATGCTAGGATGAGGGGAAAACCTATTATAAGAAATTTTATTACTTTTCTTAGATTATATCCAACAATAAATAAGAGTCTTACCTCTAAATAGATGTAACAAACGGAGTTCTATTGAGAATTCTTCTACTGAGAATTCTGTTTCGTGTGTTATCGTGTCAGATCCATATATAAAATGTTTGCAATAAATATGTACAAAAATATACGCTCGCGAATATAATAATTACAACTCTTTCAGCATTAATTAATAAGGTACAAAGCATTGCACCGCTCATCGTTCTCACGAATGCGATGTAATCCTGATGGCTCTCGCGATAGAGACGACGGAATGTATCGTCGTCGTTGTCGTCTACGACGCACGTCTATAACGATCATTTGTACATTATTTATAGCGTGAACTTAAAATCTAGAAATATTGCACGTGAAATTGAACGGTATATCGCATTCTCAGAGGTCATTGCAAAAGAGCATTCTATTTCAGATAAAATTAGATAAAAATTAGATAAAATTAAGTCTCGTTATTGGAGCAATAAATATGATTCACCACGAGTTCAAATTTTTTTCTTAGAATATCTTCCACATTTTTTATAAAAATAACCTGTCATAATTGTGCAGAGGCAAATGACGCATTAAATGTATCGAATTTATATCGTGTGTAAATTATCAAGTTAAATATTAAAATGCTTAAAGCAATTTATAATAGGCAATATCATAATTATGGAATTATTTTATTTTGAATTATATAGAGTTTACTAGAAAAAAACTTTACAATATGACAACAGTACGATCATAAATTTGAAATTAACATGCACTTATTTCTTAATAACAATTAAGCCTCAAATAATATAAAATTCTAAAAAAATTTTTGGGAAGATTAGATCTTCCAATCTTTTCAAGATTTTTTTTTAGATTTGTCCAAGGTATTCATTCGCTTTTCTTTGTTGCAATCGTATGTTGCGTTACGTTCTCCTAATTTTAAGCATATGCAAATTAGGGTGCCATGGCACTTTTCTGAAGGTCGA
>NW_017257601.1:1590-31035 GCF_001594055.1 Mycetomoellerius zeteki | reverse complement strand
CGAGCGATAGATTATCTTCATTGGCTTCCTCTATTGACGCTCGCATAAGATCGATACCGGTGCTGCTGAGTATTCGCCGGTGTCGCGTCGCGTCCATTCGAATACCGGTGTTCCATCCTCCAGGATCACTCAGTACTCGACGATGTCTCCTCTGGCAGCCGCGGTGGCGGTGATGATAATGATAATGATGATGATGGTGATGACGATACTGTTCGGACGTTAACGATGCGTCGCAATCCAGACTCGGTAGGCGTACGGGAAAAATGGGATTCGGATCCAGGTACAGCCAGCTCGCACTATCCACATAGGGGAGAAGATGCACTGCGTCCAACGACAGCGAATTTGGACGTAGTAGTCGCTTGTAAGAATATTCGTTGTCCATCGGCATTGATCTCCTGGGATGGTAAGATTCTTGCAAGCCAGAATGCAATCTATTGACATGTGTTTTATAAATAACATGTTAAAAGAGATATTAAGTTTATCAAACAATATTGATTTTTATTAAAAAATTATACAGAAATTTTTAAACTTTAATTTATTAATTTTTTTCTTTTTAAATTAAGATAGTACACTTACGAATTGAAAACAGTCAGAATTTCTTGAAATTGAAACTATATATTGTACTAAGAAGACGTTAACATGCTTGTATAATTACATGAGATTGATGGTTTCAATATCGAGATATAATTAAAAGCTGTTTTTTATACATGTCGCTTATACAAAGTTTATGAAAACGTCGCATTTATTTTTGTAGGGCTTAAACTAGCAGTGATATGTTAATAAAAACCGAGCATGCGATGGAGGAACATAAAATAGATATTGTAAAAATGTCATAATTTTTTACCGTTTAATTTGGAAAATAGAGCCGTAAAAGAAATGCACTCAAATGTAACAGATTCTTTTTATTTACAAATAGCAAGATACTTAAACGTGTCATTTCTCACTTATGATGTCACGATTCCACACATATGTGGCCGTACTGACTAGTCAAGAACCTTAATCGTTGCTGATTATACTACTTCCAACGAACCTGCACGAGAGTCGGTGTGAGATTCCACGTCGTCAGTTGAGAGGATGTTCCCCCCGTGGCGTTCTGTAGCACTTGTTCCATGCCTCCAGTAGCAGCACGCAACTGTGGAACCTGTAGAAAATTAGAAGAGGCAGCCCGATCCTGGACAGTACACCCCAAACGAGCACGCCGAAGAACCGAAGCTGTAGCTCCTGCGATAGCCAATTTTGCGTAATTACGGTATCAAAGGCCCAGAGCACGGCGTTGCTGAATAGTAGAAAAGTGATCACTTGGCGACCAGGTTTTGCCAGCATTTGGAAGCGTGTTATGCAGGAACGTCGTGAGGTTTCGGCGATCAGCGTGCTCTGCGCGAAGCACTGTACCAACTGCAAAATTGACATTGAGAGCAGCATGATATGTCTAACCCGTGTGTCCTCTGTCTCGTCTGACATGGCCAATGAACAGGCGCACACCACGATGGTGAAGACGGAGTAAAGTTGCACCCCGAAGAGCGACACGTTTAACAGAAGGCTGTCCAGGGCGGCAGGTGCTCGTGTCACTACCGAAATCTGACGCACCTGCACGAGACCACTAGCTGTCATCAGACTACTCAGCGTCAGTATGCCGATCAGAGTACCGCATGTAAGCCACGACAAGGTGGCGGAAGGAAAGTTTTCATCCTCTCGCACGACGAGGAAGATGAGGATCACTACGATACCAGCTACCATGCAGAGAATACCCAGAAAAAGGCCCTTGCTAGAACCATCGCAACCTACTCTGGTGTGACTATTTAAATCCTTGCTGCCGTGAAATTTTTGTTTAATCAATCTACTTCGACCGACGTTCTGACCCATCACGAAGGTCACTGCCGCGGCGATCAAGCTGAAAGGAGAATATTATGAAAGTTCCTTTAAGGGAATAAGACTTCCATAAAAAAGCTAAAAAATATAAAAATTTTGTATTGAAATTTAATTGAAAATTTAGATTTTTTTATACAGGGCTTATTTTGGAAAAACTTCTGGAAAACCTGAAACTTTCAAGGAATTTCTTTTTTATCGGAAATTTTTTTGGAATTTTATTTTTAAATTTGAATTCTGTTGTTTTTTTTTAAATATTATTTCTTTTAATTATTTTTTCTTGATGATGCATAATCGATTAGCAATAAATATGACATATACATCCGCATACATTCACAAACATCTTTGTGTGTATGTTTTATTGATGAATGAGTTAAATATTTAATTATTGAATTTAAAAGTTTTAATCAAGCTGGCTAGTATTTAATATAATACGTACCTAAATTGTACAATAAAAGGATATAAGAAAGGCATGCTTGATGTCCATAGCTGTCCCAAGGTATTAGTGTTCAAGCATTCTTGTAGCGCGATTACTTGTGAGATTTGCTCGTTCGAAACAGGTTGATAGGGTTTGAAAGTGCTTGATTTTGCTACAGAATCGTCTGAAATAAGATGATGATCCAAGTTATAGATTACCCAACAAACAAAAATAATTTTAAATAGATAAAAATGAATTTCATTTCGAATATTTGAATACATCTGAATTCAACATTATGAATAGCACATTTTGTATTTCTATCCATTTGAGTCCACACAAAGAACCTAGCGGAATAAGTACAGTAAAAATGCCCCCACGGCTTTTAGAGTTGATCTTTTTTTCAAGGTTATTCATATAAAAAGACACTTACATATCAAATTTTAAATTTCTATATGGAGATCTGATCAAGTTAGAGCGAAAAAACAATTTTTTACAAATTACGAATTAATTTAGTACGTGATAAATTTTCAGAATTTTTATTAAATTAAATTATTCCGCTAGGTTCTTTGATCCATAATTAGGACATGTATATAAGGTGACGGTCCCAATTATGGGTTGAATCCTAATTATAGATTAAATGTTTATATATATAAATAAAATAGCAATATTGCATAATTACTTTTAAAAAACTTATTCGCCAAAGAGTAAGAAGAATGAAATCTATACCTATAAGATCCCGCGATTGTCTTGTCAAGGATCCAGGGAATCCTCGAAGACTCAAGGGAGATACGGATGTTTGCTGTTCGTGTTGCGCCAAGTGTACAAAGTAAGTCCATTCTTGCGCGGTATCCCAAATCACCAGACGCGCCCAGACCGCGACATTTGTAGCTGCGAGATGCGTGAAGCCAAATCTGGCTGCAAGACCGAAGCGTTCTACGAGTACCTAAAAAACAAAAGCGATAACAAGTAAAGACCATAAAGCTTTGATCTTTAAAAATTCTTCGTTTAGATTCGAATGCGATATATGATCATATTAGTGATACGTAGCCGTCAACGCATCAGAGCGCAACGAAGAAACGCGTTCACGCATTGTCTAGCCACGAGCTCGGCACTGGGTGTAATGTAATTAACGTAAGACTGATGCTTGCCTGCGAGTTTACAAAGAGAAAGTGCATCTGCAAGAAGGTGAACAAGCCGTGCAGCACCGGATGCACAAAGATGACGTCGGTCAAGCACTCGGCACCCTGCATCATCGAATGCATCGCCATCTCTAGACCGTTGAAGACCAGCGTCGCCAGACCGAACACTGAAAACGTACACGCTAGATAATGAAATCTACTTTATAATTTTCTAATGGAGCAAAATCTAGCAACAATAAGAATCCTAAATAAATTTAAAATTATATTTGTAAAAAACGCTGAATTAAATTTCAAATATTAAAGTTGAAATTCCATGATAAATGAAAGTACCAAATAATTTAGAAACTACGTGTCAGTATTCTTCAAGTGGATTAACACTATCTCTTACAAAGCGCTCCGACTCGTATATAAAAACTGGTTGGCGCCGTTCTGGCTCTGGAGATGTGTGCCCGTTTTAATGATCCGAATCTGGTAAGTGACGCGCCACCGAGTTCCGCGTCTCCGAGTCCGTTACCACCTCGACTTAAGCTGCCGCAGCTGTCAACCAGTACCCATATGTAAATGCCGATGATGACGGCGATGCTGCCCACGTAAAGGTACATGAGAAATACACCCTGAAAGACACAGTTATGTAACTACTTCGTAGTGGAACGTGCCCGTTATGCAAAATACAAATACTAGGAATATGATTTGGAGTATCTTTAAACGCGGAGGGACCACCCGCGCGGAAAAGGTCATTGGACTGATAAACATAGCAAACTGGTTATCTTGAAACTCGTCGACGTACCGTTTCATCTACGTTTCTTCCTGATCTGTAATTTACGTGAATGAAAGCTCTTCGTATTCTCGTAGCGTGCACAAACTCCGCAATTACGAACACCCATTTCAGTAGAGATTATTTGACATAGTTCCGATATATATACATTGAACCGCTACGCGCTAATCCTGATAAATCCTGTTTTATAGTAGTTCTAATACCGGCAATATTCTCGGTATATAATGTATAATTGTCTCTTATTTTTTGCATTAAAAATGTTTTCAGAGATTAAAGCGAGGATATGATTTTCAAGATTGTGTTTCAAAATTACGCAAATAAAAGATTATATTGATCTCTTTAACGAAAGATCTGTTAGTAAATCTAAATAAAATATAATATATTGTATTATGATAAAATTTTGTTAATTGAGCTTTGGATTAAATCAATTTAAATGATATTGCAAATTTCATCAAATAACTGCATCGTGATACTTTCAAAACGATGTAGATAATTTCTTTGAATGTTTTTAATGAAGTCCACTTTCTATGAACTGTAGATATTATTACGTGATAAAAATATATATATACATTATATATAAATGAGCAATTAATTATTCATTGTAATAGGATTCTAGCATTTTCCGTAGAAATCCTGAATCGACGAGTTTTTAGTTCAAGGCTGTCCAATCGACACTCGTACTTTCCCCAGATTATGTGAAGTAACGGTACAATAATTCTAAGTCCGACATCACGAACGTTACTTTCGAGACTTGGATGCGTTGCATGTTATTCCAGAGCACACTCGCTTTCTTGACAAATGCGGTATCCGCGATAAGATGACTTATTTATGGGATCCGGTCGAACAAGTTCGATCACTTGTACCTGCAAACTGAGCAAAGGCACAGGCGTGTCCATGACCTCGGCCAAGCACACCGCCAACGTTAACACGACGATCAACTCGCCGTACACGTTGGAGAGAACCACCCATAACTGCGAGCTGTGACACAAAATAAAAGTTCAAAATTAATAATCAAAACCTCTTTGAGAATTATATAACGTCGATTGTACTATAATATATAGCCTATTTGCTGTTTGTAAGTAGATATAGTTACATTTGCACTGTAAATATTGAAAATGTCTTTATATTTTCAATTAATTTATATTATTACTGTTTCCATATTTGTTTTCAATTAATGTTCAGAAATGTTTCCGATTTTGAATCTGACTATCAGTTTTCAATGTTGGACTCATTGTCAGCAAAAATCGCAACGTTTAGGTAGACCGTATTAAATACAGTTACTTTACTTGCTAAGACAGGCATGCAGTCAAAGTATTACCTAAGATCATCGCTACATTTTATTCTAATAGAACTTGGATCAAATCGAAAATTAAGATAAAATAAGAGTAGAGAGAGGAATCAAACGTAAAATTTTTCAGTACATACAAAATAAACACGCTCCAATGAATAAATAAACAAATCTCTGTAGGAGATATATAATGAGATAAAAATATGATAAATTTTACTAAGGTTCCGAATGATCCAGTAGATCTTCAGGCGACCGTGCCCTCGCCAGGATTCTGGAGACCAAGGATCTCGTTGGTGGCGCCGAGGTGGATGCCTGCGCAGATGCATGATGGTCTTCCTTGTCCTTGGTCTTGTCACCCCTACTGGGGCCACCACTCGGCGCGCCCTCCACGGTGCCACCTGTTGTACTTCCGGTCTCGTTTAGGCTGTCCTTGTCGTGCTGCTCATTGCTCGCTGTGGAAAGATAGGAGAGAGAGAAATGTAAGAAACGCGCGTTCGTATAGGTACAATATTTGGCTGATACGCAGCAGCCGGAAAAGTGGAACCTCGCTTCTTCTTGCTACTTTCTTTCTTTGGCCTGCCGGTTCTTTGGTCGCCGGAGAAATGTGTGTAACTTTCGCTGAAAGAATTTATACGTCTATTTCTGCGGCGATAGTGCCCGCGGCGTTAAGTAGTCATGGATTTGTACATCTCCTTCGCTCATAAATTATTAAGGATTACATTCAGCACCTGTTATTCCAATTTATATTTCGGTCTCGAAACGAGAAAGTCGCACTATGTAGAACAGAATAATATATTGAAATATTGATTAATCTCTCATCGATGTGTTTATATATGCTAATACAATACTGAAAATCTGAATCATTCGCTCTTACTGCTTGAATTTTAAAAGTGAGTCGAAAATCTCCATAATTTCAATTTAATTAGCATAATTGATTTTTTTCATTTCTCTATTGTATCATAATATAATTATAGATTACATCTCTTAATTCTTTTTTAATTCGAGTTTATTAGTCAACTTAACGTCATCGAACGATGCATATAAATGTATGTTATTTAATTGATTCATGAATGCGAGAAGATTTACATCTGTCAAGCGAGCGATTACTCGTTCAATCTTATAAGTACAGTAAAAATGCCCCGCATCATTCTTTCTATATGGAGATCTGATCAAGTTTATTTGTAAACGATAAGGATGAAATGATGCTCGCGAGCATTGCGAACGTTAAGTGGAACGCACCCCTTATCTGTATACAGAATTTTTTATAAAGCGATATTATTCTTTTGTCACAATAGATCGACGATAAAACGCGACATGCTTGCAAAGGGAAACGCTTTTGAAATAATTAAGACAGCTGGCGCGTGCGATGTTGCGTAGTTGGAGCTACACAATAAAAGCTGTTCCATTGCGTCCTGCCAGAACGTGGCTTCTTCGAGTAAAAGTTCGGCTCTCCGGCGCGTTAAATAACTGGCAATTACCGTGAGTGTAGTGCCGTGTAATTAATGACGGCGAAACCAGTAAGTTCTCCATCACGCGCGGTTCCATTATATGTGTAGTTATTTATAATAGTTTTCAATTATTATATATTGTTCGCGTAGTACTAACGCAATTTCACGTCGCGAAATCGATTGCGACACATTTTATTTAATTAATACGTTCGCACTCGTAATTCACACCGGATTTTCCGTTTACGCAATACTGTATAAAAATAATTTGTCTAGTTTCTAATGAAATATATTACGAAATGTACATTTTATTTAACAAATATGGAATAATGGAATAATTACAAACAAAAATATGTAGTGAATTACCCGCGGTGATCCTCGCGGTGTCACGACAACTCAGTGTAAACACCAATTAACCCTTTAAGGGGCACATTTTTCTTCTAAATAAATTATTGAAATCATAGGTCATCTATAGGTTTTCGGGGTCGCTGATTACGATTCTGATGTCAGAATTACAAAATTCAAAATGGCGGATCCAATATGGCGACTATTTCGGTCTAAATTTGAAGTTTTTCATTCAAATTGCATAAAAATAAGTATACAGGCCATAAGCTCTCAGAAATATGCAAATACATGATACATATGTGTAAATAATTATAATAAATAATAGACTTATTAAAAAGATCAATTTTCCAAAATTTCAAAAATTTTTTTCGGAAAAACTAGCAAGCAGAAAATTCTGAAAAAAAATATATATCTGTTATAGTTTCAGATATGGAGTATACGCATAAAAATTTTTAGAGTTCTAGCACTTCACGTTTAAAAATAACCAAATTTTTCTGGAAAAAAAACGAGTTTTTTTACATTAATTGTTTATAATAAAATTGCAAATAAATAAATTAACGTAATTTTTCATGAAAGATGCATAACTTAGATCCCTAAGAGTCTAAAAAGTACTTATATGCGCATACAAACTGCAAAATATTGTAGATCAGAAAAAATGGAAAAAACTAAGAACAAAAAGGTAGGACGTATACGTCCCACTGCCCCTCAAAGGGTTAACAATAATATAACATTAATGTTATGTTACTGTTAATTAGTATTTACTGGGAAATCACCTAAAATTGGCGCTACACGTAACATTGATCCGACAAACAATTATTTAATTCTTGAAAAAATGTAAAACGGTTTTATTACGTGTCGTAATCATTTTCTTTATTTAATTTTAATTGCCATTTGTAATTAAAGTGTACAGTCTTATGAGGCGATTAAGATATTATTTCAGACAAATTAGAAAGCTTTTAACGATGAGACTAAAAGGTATTACTTAATAACAGCTATTATTTTTTATTAGCTTTATTTTTACGAAATTATTATTTTTATCCCATTCGTTAATGATTTCGATTCTGCGAGGGAACATAATTATTTCAGCGAGTGAAACAATACTTATGTGCACGATAAAAAAATAATATTTCGAAATAGCTATTAAATTAAGCTTCCAATTAGCCTCGATTTTTCTTTTATCTCTCGTCGTTTCAAAAGTGCATACGATACTTCGTACTGACTTTTGCGATAGATACTTAATGAACCTCAAAGAATTATGACATTCTGTACAGTGTCGATAAGGATTCGCTTTCACATAACGAATCGCTTAATAAAGTAATCGAGTATTGAGGCTAAATTCTAAGCGAGTAATGCTTTTGATGGCCTATTTGCACGGCGATCGACATCGGATAGTGATCCGCAACGAACAGGATATAACAATTATAGAGCGCATAAGTGGCGGTTGTACTCGAGACTAGTTAATAAGCTCCTCTTCGATTCGTTCCGTTACTTCCGCGAACGCAAGTCCGGCAGAATACACGTACATGCACACTCTTGACGCATTACAATCCGTCAAAAAGATCAACGTTACTTCGCTCCTCCCTCCATCCGGCGCTGCAACTCCGGCTCTTCTGCACGCAGAATTCTCGATCGTGTGCGTAATACAAATTACATCGAGAAAGTCACGAGTCAAGAGTCAACGCATGCGACAGCTGGCTAAAAGCGTCACTCGTCGCGCGGTTAACGAGCTTGAAGATCATCGTGCATCCCGGAACAGAGACATGTGTTTGATTCGAGAATGACGCGATGATGGTGCATTGGCACGAGATAGTACAAAGGACGCCAAAAGAGATTGAAGAGGTGAAAGGTACAGAAGACACCGTGAGTACCTTGAACGCAACAATGTTTCACGATGGATTCTTTACAAAAGCTTAGTCCGCTTAATGACGGTGATGCTTATAGAGGAATATTTTCACCTACTCTGTGTATTAGAAAATTTCTTCATGCAAATCATTACATGTATCAATTTTTTAATAAAAAATAAACAAAACAATTATTCTATAATGTATTTTTTATTTCAATGAATTATTCAAATGATCGTAACTTTTAATTGATATACAATGTCAAAATCAAAAGTTTCAAACCATTAATTAAAAATGTCTACTATATAAAATATAATATCACACTTATATATTTTTATTATTTTACTCATTACTTTGAAATGAAAAATAAGATTTTAAAAAGTATTTTTTATAAATTTTTTACTATAAGAAAAACAATAAAGAATATTAGATACTTTTTTCGTCAAAATAATCACTTTTATATTTAATTACATTTTTTTAATCTGAGTAATCTAGTCATAAGTTTATTTTTAATGATAGGAAACTCTTTCATCTTCTAAATCAATCAGTTTTCAAAAAAAAGTTTTATAATCGCAGTCCATTTTCTTAAAATTATACAATATTACGTCAATTATGCTGAATATAATGTGTATTTGCTTTCAAATTAAAGAAAAATATAATGAATAAGGCATGAATTAAACTTTTAAGTATTTAGCATTTTATTAGACTAGTTTTAAATTTTATATGCGTTTTTAAACTTTTGGCCAGCAATGTATTTATAATTTTGGAGATAAAGAGAGAAATCTTTTTAAGAAACGCATGAATAAAAGCAAAAATCATTCGCGTATCAAATCGATTTCGTCATGAAGTATAAAGTTAAACCGCGTGAAACTGCAGTGCATATGAACTCAAATAGAAAAAAATTCATGCAATTGGTCTGACAGAAAGGATATAGCATTAGTGCAGCATAACCCTAATTCCATGGAATCGATGAAATTAGTATCATTACGTAGCGCAAATTACTAAGTATTTGCCGTGCGCCTGCGGTAAGTATACTATTCGCACTTGTGGCATATTAAGCCGGTTCTACATAAGACGCAGATCGCGAGTCGCAGATTGCAAATTTGTTGCATCCGGCCAATCTCAAAGCGTCACTTTTAAAATTGATGCATCGCTGATGCAACAAGCTTGCAACCTGCAATCCACGTTCCGCATATTATTTAGAACCGGCTTTATGCATCAATTGCAGAAATGTTTCTTTCTTATCGCGCTTCATCAACAGATGACAATCATCTATAGCGACACGAGTCCCGCAAGGTTCATAATTTTTATAATTCCCTCGAGATTTACCGAATCGATAAGGCCATATGGCGTTCGAAAAAAGATTTTGATTTATTATCTGTTGATGAAGTTAACGGATCGTATTTTAAATGCGATTTTTATTCGTAAAAACTTCAATTTAGCAGGTCCAAAAGCAAATTAGCACGTAAAGCACAATGTAATCTTACAGCATGTATATTACAAGTTGTAAAATCTCACACACATACACACACAACACACACAGTTACGACGATGTTATAATAGCCAGCGTTTTTCTATATAGATTTAAAGTCAATCGCAGTCTAAACTTAAATGATCAAGAGGAACAGTTAGACGCGCTGTCTGTGGTATTACGGTACATTCACGATATTCTAAGCGTAAGTATTTGAAATCTTGACTGAAAAGCACCATTTGTAATACTTAAAAATGCTAATCTCTCGTGAAAAGAATTTAGCAGCTTGTTATTTTCAAATTAATTATTTAAAAAAATGAAAATTATGCGTTTTTCGCGGGTTTTCTCCACACAGAGACAACCCGCGAAACGCATGATTTTCATATAGGAAATCGTGGGAGCCTCAAGAATATTAAAAAAAATAATTATTTCCATATCTGTAGATTTTTAAAATTGATCATTGTAAAATATTACATAAATCTATTTTAACTTAAATTAAATAAGAATTTTTATATTAGAAAAAATGAGCGCAATCTCGCTTCAAACTCAGCTTGAGTTAGAGATTTGGAAATCGAACAACGAAACAATTCGCGATCGAGCAAAATGGGACTTGAGTGTATCAATGTTATTTGATACTCTAATCGATCTAAACGAAAGAAAAAACTCTTTAAATGATTTTTACGGCAACAAAATAATTTTATTTTGATGGCCAAATCTTATCCTATTGATTGCGCTAATCCTAGAAGGCGCCATCGAAAGATTTACCTGTACGTTCGTTACCAGGACACTATCGTTGTGACGGATCGTCAGCGGCATTGTCGTCCATCACTTAGCTCTCGCTAGAACGTCGCCAAACCGAATGACGAATAACGAATAACGAGAAGTGCACGTGACGATAACGCGGCACCAAGTGGCGCAGGTAACTCGGCTGCGCTCTCGAAGGAGCATCGACTCTTTTGGGGATATCGAACGGTGCAGAAGACGGCAGGTGGTGGTGGCTCAGATGATGACGGTGATGATGTGATTTTCTCGTAGCCTCATTTCGCAGCATCCATCAATACGATCGCGTACTCTCGAGCACACGTTGCTTTTATTTTACTATCTAGCGAGAATGTCGAGAAGATAGCGAGCGCCTTGGGGGGCATCGCTCGTGTCGCTCTTCAAATCGAACAGGCCATCGTAGAAGATTCCGCTATTCTTGTGACTCACTTGTGATGCACTTACGCTCGCGCTTCGGTGCATCCGATGAGGGTGACTTGACAGTGTTTTAAGCGAAACATTGCGCGAAAAAAGACTGGGTCTGCGAAGTAAAAATCTGCTGGGATCATTTTGTACTAGTTTTCCTTCTTGAATATATTGGAATATATTAGGGCATCTTTCATCAATCTTCGGTTAAGCTAATCGACGTTTAACTCGCAGTAGTGCCAATAGTTGTCTTATGTCCGTTTCTACCATTGTAGATTAACTTTAATCTTGGTTTAACTTACTTTTCATCTTTTTCTAATTCTAAGAATTAGAAAAGGATAAACAGTAAATTAAATCGAGATTAAAATTAATCTACATTGGTTGAAATGTACAGGACAGAATTAATCTACATTGGAAGAAATAGTACTCAAAATGGCACTCTTAGAATGTAATATTTTTAAGTACGTATTAATAAAAAATAAAGTAAATCGAAGACAGAACGAATAGAATAATTAACTAGGATTCAAGTATTATTTACAATTCACATAGATCACTATTGGTTGATATTCAGTTATAAAACTCAATTGTAAACTCTTGGTCATGCGTGAAACGCGATAATCGACTGTGTCTATGTATTCCAGCCTAATGGTGCAAATTTAATGAATCTTCTCAAAATTTTTGTGTTTTTCTTCTGTGTAAAATACACTATCTAACTATACTTATTAGTATACTCCAATAATATCCAAGAAGGCAAGAGGTTAATCGTCGACCTGGAGCGTGAAACGATCCATTCTAAGGCGAAGGGTTAAATGTTCATTTTACGCGCACGAGAAATATTTTATCATGATCATCTGGGTGGGTATTAAACGATGCGCCCTTGATGCGCGGCAGCCAGAGCAAATTGCTGAGATTAATTTGTCGCGAAGTTTCCTATAATGATCCTCCTAATAGACAAACCGCTGCCGCAATTACGCGTAATAAGTCTATTATAGCTAGTCTATTATAAGTAGTTACGAGGCAAAGAAGAAGCCACCACCACTACTAGCAGTTACCACCTGCCACCTGCGAATTATTAGTGATGATAATGGCTGATGCGTGATAGTGTATCGGTCCATTAACGATATATAACATTGATCCGTCAGCTCTTTGGCGTTTAACAGCATTTTCCGTGTCTAATGTCAAGTCATTATCTGTCAATTACTCCGTCTAACAGTTATGGATAAAGAAGAGGTAATGTTGATTTACATTTATTTCATACGATATGAGAATCGAATCGAATAATCGGTCGGTTGCGGATTAACACAAATGATATGATCGTTTATTGCGATTTCTTTTGCTCGATAAAGAAATTATCGAGATGGTTCTTTGGATAATGTAGAGAAAGTTAAATAATATTTTGCCTTCAAAACTTCAGAATGTATTATCGAAAATTGAATTTCAAAAGTTATTTTTAATTAACTTTATTACTATGTTACTACCATTATATTACATTTTTTTTAATATTAATACTTTCATATTGATGACATCTCAAGAAACTTAATCAATCCGATAGATAAAAGTATTGCGGTTAATGCAACTTTATTAAGAAAACGTTCCATGTTGTAAAAATAAACGCTGGTGAAAGAGACATACACATACAAGAGGATAAAAACAGTTTCTTCTTCACAAAATTCATAAATTCTCTTGTGTTCCACTTTCGTCGTCCGTCCCACATCTTTGCATGTGACATTTTGTACGAAACACTTTTTTACACGGTTTTTTATTTACATAAGTCATACACTTAAAATATAATTAACGTACTTTATTCGTTATAAGGTGTAATTTGTAATGAACGGTACTGAAACCAAACTATGAACGGTACATTTTTTGTATTCCTTTTTTTTCTCTGTTGTCACTCATACACTTCATCTTGTTTCATGCCACATATCTAATCCTTCGCAGAGTACGTTTTGTTCGTTTCATCTGTGATCTTCAAATTTAATGCAAAAAGTCATAATTTTTAATATTTTAAATTTCCTAATTCGTACTTTTTGTATCTGTATAATATACTTTAATAATATCTATTATATACTATATAATTTTCCTGTTTTAACACTCACATTTTAATGTTAAAAGGAAGCAAGTTATGATTTGATAATATGCGTATATGTAATTTTATTATTATTGTACATGTAATGTTCATACAATGATATTTAATAAAATTATGTTATCAAATTGTGACTTATTTCCTATTATATAACTTATTATACAGCGTATCCCAAATTTAAATGACCAAATTTCGGAAGCGTATAGGGAATCGATAAACTAAGAAAAGTCTTTTAGAGAAAAATTAAGAAATGCTTAAAAAGCAATTTCTTTTGAAATAATCTTTTTTTTTAATAATAGATAATTATTATTCGTACACACAATTTGCATAAAGTTTCTTAGCACGTTATACTCGATATCGTTGACATTAAAGATGTACTTAGGTAACAGATGTGCAAAAGCAATTACGCGTAAATACTCGTTGCTAATTAATAAATAAAAAAAGTTAGCTTACAAGAAAACACGAAAGCAGGAACTGCAAGAAATCTTGCGATCGAATAACGTGTCATGTCGTCAATGAGGAAACATTTTCGTACGCGATACTGCATTTTAACGACTGCTGCATAAGTCCTCGCGCGATCGTCGACGCAGATTTTATTATCGCAGTAAATTAATTGTAAAAAAGACAAACATAGATACGGCATGACGATAATTTTATGAGCGCTTTGATCTTTTTATTTAGGTCTTTTTATTTGAAAGATTATAGGGGATTCTCTGTTTCGCGCGAGCTACGTAAAGACGTCGATGGTCGGAGGCGCAGCTCGTAAAAATACACGCGTGACAGCTTCATTATGTTATAACGGAATTGCTTACAAGTTGAAGATAGAAACTTAAAACAAAAAAAAGGGTATATTTGAAGAGTGTCGATAACTGGTTGCTAAATATAATGAAAAAGTTTAATAATGCTTTTAGAACTATCTCAAATTTACAATCATTCGTATAAGTAACGTAAAGAAGACAATATTTAGTAAAAACTTCCTTGATTCTTTCCCAATTTGAGCCTTCTTTATTGCGATTTGGTACCGCTTTTACAATTTCGGGCAAATTTATCACCATGCGTATCGTCGTTACTCGCGCGACAACACTTTAGTAATAATCTAGGTAGATTGTCAGCGAGTCGTTCGACGAGAGAACATCTGTGTCGAAAAATCGGAACTGTATAATATGGTTATTCGCGAGAAAAGGCACGTGCTTATATATATATAATATTTTTCGCACAGATGCAATTGCGACTCGTTCCGTGCACCGCTGCGCTGCATACTGCGAGAAAAGTGGTTAACTGTATACAGGCCGACGGCGGTATTCGGCGATGCAGCTGCATCATCTAACTGCAGAAAATCAGTTATGTGTAACAGTGACTGAGGGCTGTCAGGAGGCTTTTAGTAACGGTGGCGTCATATGGCTGACAGATTGATGCTATGCGACGATTAATGGAGTCAGGGCATGGTGTTGCTCGGAGTAGAACACGAAAGTAAGTTACAGCAGCCGGAGAGGAAGTGCTCGAGTATCCCATCCGTTTCTTCCACATATACGTTTAATCTCGAGATAATTAGCTAATTTGTCTGTAACAAGATCCCCTATTCTCTTATCACTTTTCATCGACTTTCCGCTAGTGAAAGGATTGCAGCGTATAAACTCAAGTGTGGTAATTAATGAGCGGTCGAGCACTTGATAAGTATCTAATTAGTTATTTCTAATATCTGCAGAGTGGTCTAGAGTTATAATTACGTAATCATGTATTTTTATTTTTAAAAGTATTAATATTTTCGCGGAAAATAATACGAGGATTCGCATTAAACTTTATATTATTTTGCACTTAGTTGATAGCTGTCGACAAAGTTTGGTTTTCAATTAAAAATTTAAATCGAATAAAATACTTATTATCGTTTGATATATTTCTATGTCATTTTTTATGTCACTATTGCAAATGAATTTACGAAATGCCGAATGCAAGAATTTTTTTTTCGAGCATAATTCTTTTTAAATTATTACGTAAGATTATATTACACATTATTCAAAATTATCTCATTCCTCCACTTTTCATGCTCGCATCGATCGTATGTTATCAAAGTGAAGTTTTTCTCTCTGCGACACACGGAGGAGAAAACGATTCATGGCACAGTAGAATGACCTCAAAAATTATGTGCAATGATAATAGATCTTTTTTCCTGCTCACACTCAATTTTTACGCCTCTGGAATCGTTGAAGAATTACAGAGAAGACAATGGAGCCTGGAGCGGTTATATCACGTATTTCGTATTCCCGTTAATTTCAATGGAATAACTCATGTACGCTTGCTATGCATGCTTTCTAATTTCCTCGATGCAAATCCACATCCGCTCGAATGCAAGGCATCGCTCCAAGGAGATATAACGCGAGCGTTCGCATGAAGATAAACTTTCGACCGGTCAACTTACAGGAAACAAACAGCGAGACGGGTGCGAATAAAAATAAGAGCCGCGATAATGAAAGCCCGATGACACTGATCGTAAAATGCCAATCGTAAAGTGGATGGTAAAAGGTGTGTAAAAATCGTAAAAATGGTGAAAGTCGTGAGCGGTTCTCGATTCATGTGATATATGCTGCTGCAGTTGTTTTACGGCGGCTGTGCCGAAGAGTGTATCACATCGAACCATTTAATGAGAGGTCTTTCGAAAGAAAGCAAGAACAAACTGTACTTGACTAGAAAGCTGCGCGTGAATACTCATTTTAACTCTCGAATAATGAAATACTTGAAGAATACAAAAAATCGCCAATGTCATTAATTAATTTTTTAACGTCACGGGATACTAGATTTAATAACGATTTAATATGTGAGCTTTTACAAAAAGAAAAATAAATAATATTCCGATTGCTTTACATCGTAGAAGATCTAAAACTTAAAAACTGCTACTTTTTTTTACTGCTGTGCTACATTTATATGCGGAACAATGTAAAACTTTTTGATTATAGAGTACGGATCAAGAATGACTCAGCCATAATCCTTCGAAACGTACGTTGAGAAGTATACGAAAATTCCGAGTTATATCTTTCCAGTTATATGTTTTTTATGTTAATCTTCCATATTTTTCCATATCTAATGTTTCAAATGAGTAATTAAAAAAATTAAAGTGTATACGCAGAGAATCTATTTCTTTACTATTAAAAAATCCATTAAGATTTCTCTAAAAAAAAAAAAAGAATCGTTGAAACTCTTTAATGTCTTGAGCACGTTGCTGAAACAGAGCATTGCTATCCTGTTTATCTTCTCTTGAACTGCTGAAGGTTCGAGTCCCTCATCCCGTAGAATCTAATTTTAGAATCTAGCAAGACAATTCACCGTTGTTCGAACAAGACAGGCACGATAGACAAGTGTATAGAAATGCAGTTCTAATCGAATGTTGACCTAATCGTTGGTTCATGAAGTCATGAACCACACGTATCAAGAGGCCGATGTGTATGCATACCTGGTACTATCTACCGCTACTCGAGTCCATTTTGTTCGGACAATACCGTAAGATGCGTGTCGCCTTGCATACCGAATGTGGACGACATACCTACTTTGCCGAATTACACGCCGTTATCGTCTAAGCCGACCACTTTGTAATTTCGCAGCGTTTTATACGCACCTGATTGTAATTTACAAGTAAGAGCTGCGATAGAAAAGAAGAAAGCAGCTGTCAATTCACTTATCTATTTATCTATTTATTTCCACGACGTTTAACAAGTGAATAAGAGAATCCATAATCCGCAATAACAAAAGTACACTCAGAGAAAAAAGTCTAGAATACTAGATTAAGTGAACTAAGAAAATATAGTACGTTAACCATATAAACAATTTATAAATGGTTAATATTACTATATTTTCTTAGTTCACTTAATTTAATTATTGTTCTTATTAAAGCTTTATAATACATAGTTACAAATTTGTGTATGCATTTCTTATTTATTTTTGTCTTCCAAGTTTGAAACCAACTTTTATTGTAAGCTGAGTGGTTTCCTTCTTAGGAGAAACTGAATTCCGCTACGTCCCTCTGGTGACAAAGCCGCGTACTACTCGTACTATACTTTAAAAATTTTTGTCTAAACTAGAAAAATGTAATTGTTATATCTATATGCATGAAGTCCAAGTAACTACTCAATGTAGTTGAGTCACTACTTCACTACCAATTAATAGTGCATACAATTTGTTACCGTGACTATATTTTTATAATATTCAGCACTTCTTTAGTTTCTATTACTTTGTAAAACTAGTTACAGGTACTTCAATTGCAAAAGTTGCCAAATTTATAATTGCTGGAACTATTTTGTTTTCTCTCAGTGTATAAAAAAAAGTTACAATATCGATGTGTACATTCAATATATTTTAACATTATTGTTGATTCGTGTTCTTGACCTTTTTATTTATTGATTTTTTGCTTGGCAATCTCGAGCTAGGAAATTTTACAATTTTAATTTATCTTTTTAAGTACTAAATTCTATTTTTTGAATATAGCGTTCTTCACTTATTTGTGTATTATTTTAATTAATATTATTTATTTGTACGAGTATTTCTATTTTAATTGCTTAGCAATAAGTAATTCAATATTCATAAAATTATTAAAATTTGCAAATATCGCGCGAAATTGTTGTAAGAGATTTTCTCACCCCATTTCTCCTTCATCGACGTTGTCGAGATTGCAGATACCGTATCCGGTACATCCACCGCGCATTCTTCTTTACCAAATAGAATCCCTTCGACACAATCCGACTTATTCACTTTCGTCACCGATTCTCGTTCGTTCTTCCAATCATTATTCTCCATCTTGGCGATATCCGTCTTCGTTTCCATGAAACCGGACAGGTTTCGGATATCAGGTACTAAGGTCTCCTCGTCGTCTTCCCTGATTTTCCATTTCGCCCTCTGACGATGCTCGTCCTTGTTCTCTTCTTCTTGTACATTTTTACTGTCGGAACTCATTACCTCTTCAACAAGTTCTTCCTCTTGCAGCATATATTCTCTCCTCTCATTAGGGTTTCTATATATCCTATAGGGACCCACGAGGCCTACCACTCCTCGAGGCAATGCTACCAAGTTCTCCTGATCAGGCCAGGTACTTTCATACCCAGAATGATCGAAATACATTTCCAACGGATCCGAAAGGGACTGTTTAGGCGTGTCGAAGAGCCACTTTCTCACTTCGACTCGCCTGGACACGTCTTTATGGTCCAGTTGCTGCTGCTCGAGCCTTTCGTTGGGATCGATGTCGCGAATCTTATCTATAGATTGAATCACCTCTTCGTTCGCTTCGGAGGACGTTTCTAGCAACCGCACTTTCTTCGGTTTTCTTACCACACTATAAAGAGTGTTCTCATCCTCGACCTCAAGAATCGACGACGTTTTATTTTGAGTTGATAACCTGACGTACGGTAATTCTCGTTGCTCGTTTTCTAACTTGTGATTCAGTTCGTCCTTCACCGCACTGATCAGTACGATCTTGCCGTGGACACCCGAAGGAAAACTTTTCGTTGTGATATTCTCGTTACTGTCCAGAACGCTATAGATCGACTCACGCGTCGCTGTTTGAATCCATTTAGGTCGTTTGTGATGTTTCGAGGTGCTGCCAAGGTCCGATGATTTTCCGTCGACCGTCGCCGTGGAAATGCTAGCTAGCTCAGCCACCATACTGATGAATTCTTCGTGTTTGATGGGTCGCACCGGATGTCACGCATTCATCGATCGTGACCGACGATTCGAGATCGGAGTACCGTATTAAAAATGACACAAGATTGATAATCACCGATTTGCGTCGCGTAAAACAGAACGTTTGTTGTAATGAATTCTTGATGCTTAAAGAATGCTACAGCAAGCGTACTTTGAAGGAATTTGCGGTTTTTTGGAAAAATTAAACTCAAAAATCATTGCTCAGTTAAGATTTATACGAAAAATTCGAGAAAGTGTAAAATTAATTTGTCATGCATTTTATGCTCTAGAATACAATCTTTCTTCTTCTATTTCCAATTTAGAGTACGATCTTCCATCTTTTAATCTTATAATGTTAGCTGCATTCGGTCAGCGCACTATCAGCGTTATTGTATCATTTTATCTTTGATTGACGTCAAATGTGAATGCGATAAAGATAAAATGATATATATACAAAAACACTGATGGCGCGTTCCTCGAACACAGTCATAATTATACAATAAAATTAAATAAATAAATTTTTAATTATAAAGATCATGTTTTTTATTTCTTGACTTTTGAAAACTAATTTCTTTAATTTTTTATATTGTGCTTGAAATTAAAGTATAAAAGCGTCGTAGATTTTTTTGGGTGTTTTAATCCTGAGGATTACATTGCTCACCTTTGATTTATATTAAGAATATGAAATTGATTAATTGATCAAGTCACAACGAAATTTTCTCAACTTACGGCACGTCATACACCAATGTACATGATGATAATCTTTAATTATGAAAATCACTATCTTTCGCTTCTTGTTTGTTAATGTTTCAAATACTTGCTGTTCGAACTAAGAACAACGAATGCACCGGCTCGCACGCAAAAGGCAAATGGCAATCATTGTCAGTCACTTTAGTTTTAAAGAAGAACAATACCGCAATACCATCGCCGTGGTAGCCGGAGGTCGATGGGATGGATGTAGTTCTCGTTCGTGATCAGGTTCGTGATCAGGTTCATGAAATTCAAGTTCACCCATTTAACAAGAATTATATCGTAATATGTACAGAATAAGGTGAATAAATTGGTATACAGAAAAAACTTATGTTTTAAAGAAAAGGTAAAGAAAGAGTACGTACTCCTTGAAAAGAAACTATTGTACCAAATTATAAAACCTAAGTAATACCTTTATTATTTACCTAACTCTAATGATATGTATTATTTGTATAAAAGATTTAATATCAACAACTGGCGCCAAGTTAAATCCCATACCAAATTAAATAAAGAATATAATCCAAGTGGTACTATCTTCAATTTTTATACAATAAAACCTAAGTATGTATCTTTTTCCTTAATAAGAAGTGCAATAGTTAATTTTCGAGGAATAAGGGGGTATCTCTTTAAGAGACCTATATCAGTATCGGCGATTTTTATTTATCCTCATAAGAAAAACCAGAGCTTCGACTGAATAAAATTGAGTTCTTATACAACAATAATAATTAACTGTAAATATGCAATTTTTACTTAAACTTTACGTAAAATTAATTTCAGATCAAAGTTTGCACAAACAGCGTCTTTGGATTATATTTGCTAACGAATGTATAGTATTTTTAATGGATAGTAAACACGTGAAAAGAATTACAAACTCGTAAACGACGCGTAATAGAAGACGAAGAGGAGGGATCATCATAACAGCAGTCCACATCAGAGTCTATTACTGTGCCCTCTTTGTTAATTTTAGTGCACGCTCCACTACTGTCTAGCTCAGAAAGACGATCATCGCGCGCGCGATAATGATATCGGGCCAAAAACACTGAACAGTGTCACAACAGACGCAATCCACATCAGCAAGTTAATATCAACTGGCAGCTATCTTCAGAATCTCTTTTTGCACATCAACAATTACTAACGATGACGCGCATTTACCTTCTAATCTTCTGTTACATTTTTAATTCTGCACTAAGCGAACCGTGAGTACATTTATTTCAAGAAAGAAATGTTATTTTTCTATTAACGCTGAAAGCTAAAGAGATTTCGTGGCTTTCGACATAAATTTTAAAGAAAATATGTCTTATTGTGGAGTTATCCTTTGTGTAACATACGCATATGTTTTACATTGCGATATGATTTTATGGTGATACTTTTTGAAGTTAATCAGATTTTTTCCGAAGAAAGAAAAAAGAATATTTTATGCTCATAGAAAAAATGATGTTTCATATTTAAATGTTAATAATATTTCATGACTGATTTGTCAGAAGAAGGCTATGATGCTTGTTTATGCATCAAAAGGTTTGTCGTTCGCGTCGCATGATCCAACATGCTCCAATATGCTATCATAGCTTCTACTCACTCCAATGAGCGCGAAAAAGAAAGTAATCTCCGTTTTTCATTTGATCAGAGCTCTTTCGAAATCTTTTGATCCACCCCATAGTTCGTGATTTAACGTTGGAATTAAATGACGCAAAATTCTCTCTGATATCTTCTCACTCCGAAGAAAGGAAGTTTCTTGCCTCATAACGGCTTTTGTGAAACTCGACTGCAATTGTCGTCAGCCTGCGCGCTTTCCAGAACTTCGCAGACGCGAGCTTCTTTCCGTAGAGCTACGTGGCTGATGCAGGGCGATGAGTTTACCGAGGATGAAGTGACGTCTCGAATTATCCAGCTGGAGAGCCACGAGTCATACTCCCCGGTGAGCAGTAGAGCAGAGATGTACTACAGAGCTCGACCGGGCAAGCTCATCAATTGCGTGATCGCCGCGTCCGTCTACCAGCAAGGCCACGTGAGCGTGGTGAAGGGCGGCTACAGAGACAACTACGTCCGGATTAATTACATGACGGAAAGCGGCAAAGCAGACGTCTTTTACGTTTTTGTACAGACAGTGAAGAGTGAAGCGGTGTTCGTTGATGAGAACTCGAGATTAGGCATCGTTTACGAGGAATTACCCATGAGGAATTGAACCCTCGCGGAGATACAGAATTACTTTCGGATGTACAATACCGATATTTTTCGATCGTAATAGGATGCGTCAATTTCGATTTTTTTAATAGAATAATGATAGCTTCTTATAAAAATATTTCGAATTACAGACTAGTCATTAATTAACTTTAAGCGGTTTTTAAATTTTTCCAAATCAAATTTTTTTTTTAATTATTAAAGATTGAGTTTATGTATCTATTAACAATTTAATTACTGAAAAGTGACATGAAATTATAAAAAAAAGTCTCATTTTATTTTGTGATGTGAAATTAAACTCTTTCTTTCGATTTTACATTATAAGAAGGAATTCGATTTTTAAAAGTAAATTAACTCGATATTAAATGAATAAAACATAAAGCAATCTCCTATAACTTTGTTTATTTAAATTTAAAATGTTTTTAAATATAATTTAAAGTCTAAAAATGTTTGAGAGAAATCGGACTTTTTATAATAGATATTTTTACAACGTTTTTTATAGATTATTCTGGTTAGTTCAGCTGAAGAAATTTTATTTTGCGAAGCTTATAGCGGTTCGAATGATTGAAAGTTTCCACATAATTATCGTCAGCGAGATTCTCATTTGCAACAGATAGCGTATCATTTTATCTTCTCATATTCTGGCAGAACAACCATGTAATTGCGCACGTCTTCCCAGTATAATTATGCAAGGTAAGACATGCATTAAGCATGTAAGTGAGATGTCTCACTTTTTAAAATATACGTTGCGAAATCAATATCCTTTAAAGATCTCTTTCATTAATATTACGTAAAACGTTTCGTATTTTTAATATTCTAATTTATTTTTGCTCTATATTTGTTTATAGAAGAGTAAAGAGTTTCTCTTTAACTGTGTAGTACAGGGACTAATTAAGATAAAAATCAAATAAATAAATAAAGAACTACAAGCCTAATAGTCTATTTATTACAAATTTAAAAAATTATTTTCACTGTAAAGCTACGATCTTAACTGTTTATTATAAATTTAAATTATTAGAACTAAATAACAGTCGAAGTTATTGATTTAATAAAAATTAAATAACTTTAACTGCAGTTAAAGTTATTTTAATATTAAAAAATCACATTGACTTCTCTCGTTCAAATTTTCAATTTCTTAGTACCTATAAAATAGAGATTTTTATGTACTTTATTCTATAAAATAAAAGAAAAAAATTATATATTGTTTCTATTTGTACAGTTTGTTAAAAAATAGAATCCTTGATTTCTCAAAATCTATGACGGAACTTTTATAATCTTATATTCATTTTCAGTAGCTAAAAATATATATAAAAATCACTATTCAGGTATTAAAAACAGAAACCTTGTAAATTAATTATTTAATTAATTATTTAAATTATTTTCTATTGTCTTACGAGTAAACTTCTCTCTATTCAATTTTATTTTTGGAATAAAAGTGACTTATTAACAATATAATTTTTCATATTCTCACGCAACATAGGGAGAAAAGTCTGTCATTAAGGAATTAGAACACTTTGACATGTAACAGCGAATAATTGACGCAAATGGATTATTCATTTTTTCCATCTTCCCGACAGCCGTTAGTTTTCACGTTCCATCTGTTATAGCAGAATACTTGGCCATGTGCGAACATACAGAGATATTAATTGTGAAAGTAGATCGCAATTCATAACTAATAACTGCCAGCGAGTGTTGCATTCTGTGTGTGTATGCCTAGAAGATATTTAATAATTAATCGCGCCATAACGAACTACAGCTTTTCGGAATATTGCTCGACTTAATTACCACGTTACACTGCAACGCGATCGAAACTTCAAGCGATTATAGTTATAAAACGATGACCATGGTGCAAGTTTCGCAAATGACTAATCAAATTTTTAAGTGCAAATAATTATACTTATAATTGACTGCAAATTTCAATATCGGTTTCGATCTCTGATTTTGAGATCCTTTTCAGTTCCGCCAATACACAATTGGAAAACTTATGTTAATACATTTTATTCAAATGGTCCACCAAAATCTTTGTATTAATTTAACTCAAGATGAATACGTTACACAATAAAAAAACATTTTATGTTGGAAATGATTCATTCAAGCGAAAAGAAAAGTTTTGACGCAGTCCAGTGCAACAATAAAAAATTAACTTTTTGACTCGAATGAAAAATATATAGATATCATAACGCATGATCGATGTTAAACTTGCAATGTACCTAACGATTTTATTAATTTACGATAAAATAATGTCCGTGATCTTTGCATTTAAAATTACATTAAATAATAATAATACATAATGTATTACATAATAATTAATAAGTCACATAATTATGGAAGATTATCATTTCTTTTATTATGTAAGCATAATTAATTTCGCATTTCATTTGATATTTTTTATAATAAGAGCAGAACATAATGGAAGAAATATTAGGAACAGGAATAAGTATTAAAATTTCAATCTATCAGAAACCAGTTACACTGGAATATACGGTTTTTAACAGGTTGAAATCTAAATATTTATTCCTATTTTTAATATTTCCTTTATTGTGCGCAGTGCCTTAGATTCATACTAGTCCATGTCTTGTAAGTGAGATTCGATCTTTTTTTAATTATTAGAATTTATACACTAATTTAGATGAAATAATATTAATAAAGCCATTGAAACCCAAACCTAATCAATAAGACAACTTTATGACGAAATTTCGCTCGATATGCAGATGTCAATTTCCGCTTCTGCTTCGCAGCTTTTCAAAACTTTGACCAAAGTGTCGTGAAGCGGAAATTTTTGCTCAACGTTCGCAGCTTGTTTCGTCGGATCCACTTAGGTGATGCATTCAATTACGCACGAGTGATCGCGGGCTGTTTCGAAAACAAGAGTTGGAAATAAGAGCCGTGGGCAGGTACCGTGTAACAGATAACAACACGGTGTGCGTCCAATCCTTTTCACTTCCGTGGAAAAGAAAAGGGAAAGCGCGGCTGTTGTTGTAGAATTAGAATAAGAAAACTCTTTACGTGCTTTTTTTATCAGAAGATTCTTCTCTATCTGCAAATCTTATATATTTGAAAAATGAAAAGAACTTTAGAGATATTCTAAACATCATTAAAATCACATTTCGCGAAAGAAAAGTAAAAATATTTTAAATTTTTTAAAAAATTCAGATTTTATTTTCATCAATATTAATTTTATCGTTGCTGTAATTTCTTCTTTATGAGAGTAAACGAGTATTGTAAATCTGATTTTAAGAATTGATTAACGTTTTTTGTATTTTAGAAAGAAATTTAATCTGATTTTTTTCTTTAATAAGAGAGCCTATGTAAAAGATTTAATCTTTATTTTATTTAATCTTTGCTTTATTAATAGATATTGAATTTCTTAAAAGATATAATTCTTGGAAAAATTTACCTTTTAAAAAAAAAACTCGAAACTTTGTATAGAGAAAATTTAAGAAATAAGCTAAGAAATATAAAGAGTAAATTTGAACATTAAATTATTTTTTAATAGTAATCTTAAAACTCATTTAAGAAAAATCTAAAAAAAAAAGCTAAAAAAACTTAAAAATTACCTTTAATATCCTTAAAAACCTTCACTTCACTTAAAGTAAATTTTCCAAGGAAATTCTCCCTGAAAAATTGTTGCTAAACCTTCAGTGTCACTATTATGTGTAAGTATACGTTTTGTCAAGTATTTACCACAAAGCGCAGCAAATAAGCTGACGTTATTTATTTTAATTTTGATGTAAAAATAACGTCATTAACATCAATTTGTCTATTGGGAAGTACTGTGTGAAATAAAAATGAATATTATAACAAACTTTTTTTTAATTGAAACGCTAAACATTAAGAAACATAACGACAACAAGCAAATGTATAATAACTTTATTAATAAAAAAGTTTTAATATACAAAAAAACACAGTAAAAGAAACTTCGGGTATGTCATACTGAGAGTGGCATCAAAGGGTTAAGATCAGTGATTTCAAGAAAATTAATTGAAAAATCGTTTTATCAACTATCAGTGAATAAGGTCTTACCCGATGACTTGCCGGGGTTGGATTCCTCAATCGGCTGCAGAGTTCGCGACATCATCGCCTTAATTTCTTGATGTCTTATTCTTCAAGCCGAAACGAATGCCGCCTTACGATGCCCGCGAACCGTGATCGAGACGCTCGTAAAATCTCTATCGACGTCCATCAATCCATTGAGTTCCGTGTCAAGTCCGACAGGTTCGCCGTGGTTGCGTGTCGCATTTTTCGTGAGCGTACATTAACCGGCACTGATTAATATAATTGATTATAATTAGATAAGCGAGAGATCCTTCGTATGGATGATGATGATGATGATGTAGCAGTAAAATCCAAGCACAGGAGAGTGGCGTAGTGGTTGATGTTTCTTTCTTCAGATTACTCGAACTTATTCACGACAGTAATAGCGATTAACAATAATTAATAGAATTTTTCAATGTTACAATCTTTTTTTATGGAGAGATGTGAATGTCTCTTTTTAAGTCTAATGTAATGTCTTTTATTAATTAATAAAAATGTATTTGTTTAAATTATTATGAAGAAAATGAAGATAATTATTCCAAATTTGACTTACAATTAGAAGCTGCTTTAAAAAATTTATTGAGGCTCCATAATCCAGTAAACGAAAATAGATTGAAATGAATTCAGATTTTCAGAAATACGTATTCGCGAACGTTAAAATGAATTCTTTTCAACCTGAATGCATTTTATTTATTTATACGAATTGGATAAAGCATATTTTTATGCCTTTCAATATAAAAATAATATACAGCTTTTTTTCTACTGTACTTCGTGAATACTTCTCAATTTAAAATTTTGAATAGAAAATATAGTTTTTTCAATCCAATTGAATCGAGTTGAGTCCAATTGAATCCAATTTAATTCAATTGAACAAAAAAGGTTTTGTTATTTAAAATGCGAATTCAGTAAAATTTTAATCTATTTTAATCCATTCTCATTTACAGGAAAAAAAGAATATTTAATACACACATGCACACACACATATATATTAAGTCTCTTTGTTTGAAAGTTTCGCTTTCTTCTTTTTTATTTAAGTAGTGCACCGATTCGTCCTTTTTTTGAAATAGTTATTCCAAACTTCACGAGAAGATAATTATTCTGGACATTGTAATTTACTTCAATCAATTCGTATTCCTTTTATTTTATATAGAACATTCTTTAGGAATTGTTTTTCTGAGAAAAGCCAACTCTCAATACAAGTATATCTTCTATGAAATTAATTCCAATTCTTTTTCTTTTAGGGTAGAAAGAGCCTTCATCAGAGCGGACTAGTCCTTTTCTTCAAGAAATTAATTCGATTTTTATCAGAACGTGTCTATCTTCAATACTTCGCAATCACGTCTGCTTTTTCCCAAAAATATCCTCGCTAAACACTGTAAGGCATTTTTCTCTGTTTCTTCGTTTCTTCCAAGTATATTCTCTTCTTCGAAAAAAACAATTGATACATTTGTTTTATTTTCCAAGAAAAAAAAAACTTTTCACTGATTTTTTTTTTCGTCTCTCCTGAGGATGTATGTCTCAGATTCGATTTACGGAAAATGCGAGATGCCGGGCGCGAAAAAAGCGGATAGATTGTACGACACCTCCGGTGGCACGTGCGCGACGATTCGCACGTCACGTCGCGTCACTTCACGTGAGTCAACGTGCTAAGTCAACCGACTGAAGCACTATGCGCGACTCCGACACGCGCAACTGCGCGCGGCTTCCGCGGACTTTCGAATAACGGGTTGACGGCTTGCCTAGCTCTGAGAGAGAAGACCGCGTGAGAGTTACATTGGCTACACATCGACCGGCACTGCGCCGCGTCGTCCGCGTTGTCGTTCCGGCCTCCGGAACACGGCCCCCAGCTTGGACCCCGCTGTGGAACATCCTCTTGTGATCCTCCGCAAAGTGGGAGACGAGAGTTGCGCAGATTTCCTCCCTCCATCCTTGCTAGCGAAAGGATCTCTCAAGAAAGGAGAAAAAAAGAAACAAATATATTGAAGAAAGAAGTGAAAGAATTCACTACTTTTGTGTTACAGAACTCGGATTGTCTCTGCCACTAATTCTCGCGGGACTGACAACAGCATGGGTGCATACGATGGCTGCGTTCCGTTTGCACTTAACGTTCGCAATGCATTCGTATGCATTATTTCATTCTTGTTTAATATTTGATAACAACAAGGATGAAACGATACTCACGAGCGTTGCGAACGTTAAGTGGAAAGTACCCTTTATATATCAGAATTTTTCAACTGTGTGCCGTGAAAATTTTAGAGAAGGTAAAAAGAAGAAAAAAAATTAGAAATAAGTAAAAAAAAAAGTGAGTAATGTGCGTAAAAATATTTTAAAAATTCGCTATATATTGCAATTGAACTTGTGTGACATTTATGTAATAAACCACAAACTTTAGCATTCAATGTTCGTCCGGTTCATTCGTTCAGGTACGTACATGTATACCCGGATTAATATAATGTATAATATTATACGATAAATTTGAATGTTTTATAAGTTAGCAGAACAAAGTGAACAGAATCAAATCTAATTTTTTTATTTGTTGCTAAAAAATTGTCAAGGAAAAAAAAATTTGTTACCTTGTAAGATTTCCTAAAAGAAAATTATAAGTTACGGAACAATATACAGTACTAGACAAAATAAAGTACGCACTCCAAACATTTTCACATTTATGTAAATAACTCGCCAGTCCTGGCAGATAGCATAATGATGAATGAGGTAAAAGAAAGGTATTTTAGTCTACTTTGCAATAATGATTACAAAAATTTCAAAAACAATTCGAAATCCTTTAATAGTCAAGTCCGTTACATTTATTATCAAATTTATCATGGACAAAATAAAGTACGCAAGTGAAAAAAAGTGTAATAAAGACAAAGTTTATAATTAATATTTTGTATGGCCACCTTTTGTTTGTATGACGGCTTGCAAACGTCGAGGCATACTTTCGACAAGGTTTTGGATGTGTTGC
>NW_017257601.1:0-1149 GCF_001594055.1 Mycetomoellerius zeteki | reverse complement strand
TTCCAGACGTTTGATTTTATTGGCCTTCCGAATCAAAGGACGACGCACTGCAAAACTGTTTCTAAGTCCAACTTCTCGAAGTCTCTTCCGCACCGTTCGTTCGGAAATATTTAATTGTAGGTTTTCTCGAATAACACGACTAGTAACAGTTGAATTTTTCTTTACTTCCCGTATGATTCTGCGGTCTTCGATTGGATTTGTCTTTTTCTTCCGTCCATGTCCTGTCTTATCCGCTACTATGCCAAGCTCTTGAAATTTTTTCCATATCTTTCGGACTGCGCCTTCACTTATATTGTACTTGCGACCGATTTTTCTATTAGAAAGCCCCTTCTGACAATCCTGAATTATCAGTTTTCGAATTTGCAAACAAATTTGCTTGGTTTCCATGTTCACTGATGAAGAATTCTTACTATACTCTATCTAGCAATATTATTAACTGACAAACTGCTTTATTCATTTGTTTATATATCCTTCATTGTTATATTTATGCATCTTTCATCAACAGCGCCAGTTATTATTTTCATAAACAATGTTTGTGCGTACTTTATTTTGTCCATGATAAATTTGATAATAAATGTAACGGACTTGACTATTAAAGGATTTCGAATTTTTGAAATTTTTGTAATCATTATTGCAAAGTAGACTAAAATACCTTTCTTTTATTCATCATTATGCTATCTGCCAGGACTGGGGAGTTATTTATATAAATGTGAAAATGTTTGGAGTGCGTACTTTATTTTGTCTAGTACTGTATGTATATATAATGATAAATTGTATTTAACAATAACATAGGAGTTTGTTGCTAATTTATATTACTATTAAAATATCCAAATTTCAAATCCGTTACTTGTGAAATAAGTGTAATAAGTAATAATAATAAATCTGTCAGAGCACAAAAGTACCAAAAAAAGTTCGTTGCCTACCTAAATTTGATACTGAAACATTGTCTGAATTTATTGCTCTCATAGTCCGGTATTAAGGCCACTTCGACCAACTCCGATTAATTTTAATCGACGATTAGCCCATTCAGTCCATTGGAATTGTCCAATCGCATCTATCATTGACAAATGCTTTCTGTAGCATTAAAATAATGTGATGTGATTTAAATAAGATAATTAAGAAAAGTGACAATCTTGCGTTTCGCGGGTT